>NC_142443.1:10225000-10277500 GCF_059453495.1 Arachis ipaensis | reverse complement strand
GCCGTCAACTGCTTATCCTGCAGATGCGGCTGACCTAGATCTAGATGTCCCATCAATAGCGAAGGAAGTGGCTGAACTCGTTCTTTGGGACTTGGACTCTGACTTTCCGTACTCGTCCCTGAACCCAATGGGGAATCCGTCCCTTTCAGCCCCTGAACCTAATGAATCTGTTTGGTACGCTGAGGCTTCTCCTTCCCCTGAAATCGGCCGTAAACAGACACTGCTTGAAGACAAGGGACAAAGACCTCTCTTTCCAATCTCGTAGGAAGTGGAAAGGAAGTAGCTTGTGCTTGGCTTGCTCTAAGCTCCGAAGCTGATGTTCGATTGAATTAACCTCAACAACTCGTGAAAGCAGTTTCACTAATGGCCGAAGTCCTTCTTCGCGCACAGCCAGACCTTCTGCTCGATTGTTTGTTGCGGAAGAAGGCTGGAATCTCTCTCTCCCTAGCCCTAGGATAGAATGTGATCTCTTTCTCTCCACTCCTGGTAGTCGAGTGGCTTATAGCTTATGGGACAAAAGAAAGACAGTCGATTTCTCTTCTATCCTTTCTTGACTCTGCTGACATTCCGCCTTCATCTTTCTTAGGGTTGAAAGAAGAAAGGAGATGTCCTGGTTCTCTCCTATCCTTTTCTATACATATAGTAGCGCCCGCAGGCCAGCCATAGATAGTCGGAACTTTTTCTTTTTCTGGCTTCCCCTCTGTTTTTAGAGATCAGGTTTAAACTACTAAAGCTCGTAGGAATAGTCAAAGCGAGTAGGACTTTCCCTTATTCATAGAGGTAGCTCAGCTCCCGGCCTCTTTCCTGTCTATTTGCGTTGCTAAACTGACACAGGGCTGAACTGAAGTATGCCCCTATGTTCGAAAAGAGATCACTCCTGGCTAATGGTCGACTGAAGCCTATTGAAAGAATTGTCTTCACATCACACTTTAGGTAAAGTGGAAGTGGCTTGAGCCTACCTAAACTTTCTAAGGTTCAGGTTTGTCTGCCTATCCTAGGTGACCATCTTCGTCTACTACAACTTGGGATGTGTGCCGTAGAGTGTGGTACTGGTGTCACCAGTCCGGAGAGATTTCTTTTTTATTTGATTTCGTCAACTCGGAACTCATAGCTGCTAGCTACTCCTTAACTACTAAAACAAGAACTCTTTCACTCGGGCTACTCTTTTCTTATCGGGCAAGTTGCCACCCCTTTGTTCAATACCCGAACTCACGTAAGTAGCTTAATCTGTCGAGAGGATCGGACATGTCACCAGTCTTCCCATAAACCTTCATGTGAAAGACGGCAGCTCTGTGAACAACCCTAGTTGCTGGTCCTGCTGCTGTCTGAACACCTCTGCTCTCTCTCATTAGGTAACTGTTATACGAACCCTTCTTCTCATTAGATCTCCTCTTTCTCAGAGGAAATTCGAATATTCTTTTCTGATTGATTCATTGAATCAAAGTAGGAACGTAGTAGCTTTAGCGAAGCTTATGGGTTGGATTCCACTCTTATTCAAGAGATGGAAGCCCCAATCCAAGGAAATTGGATTGGTCCAGCTACCCCCCTTAGACGAATAGGGCCTTTGCCTAGGGGCAAACTAAAGGGTAAGGTCAACTCTTTCTTTGCTTCTAAGACTTAATATTCCAACCTCTTTTTCTTCACTCTCTGTCAGAGGTATAGAAGAGTTGACCTTTACTAAACAAGCTAGGGATTCATGACTAGCTAACAAACCTCTACCTATGGCCGAGGTACAAGTCACCTCCGTACCTTACTTAGTCTTTACTTTTGAACTAGATAGAAGGGCTTCTTGGCTTGCTCCCGCAGGTATGAAATCACTTGAGTGGCTACCTTTGCCTGATTTCATTCCATTCTCCATTTCAGGAGCGATAGCAGCTGAAGCTTTAGGGTTCATTTTGCTTAGTGCACTTGAATTAGCTTAGTGTGAAAGGAGTTACGGAGCCCTTTTTCTTTGAGGCGCTAGAGAAGTTCTATTTTATAGCTAGACAAGACAACAGGGGAAAAGGAAGGTAGGTAAGATTCTCACCGAGCCCTAACGATAGATGAAGCAGGGTAAATTCGGTTAGCTCACACTGGATTTCTATTCCGATCTTTAGCTACCATCCCTGACGTTGGTGGATTTTGCCGCATCTAGTAGGGGTCACTTTGGTTCTGAAAGGTATGCTGCTGGCTTGGTGGATATCGCCCTATAAGGGATTTCTAAATCGACTGGATCAGCTGGAACTACACAAGGAAGCAGGATTCATTGTTGTTCTTCCTTTACAGAGTCAACGGCCTCAATAGGCGGGAATAGAAGGTGCAGGAACATCACTACCTACAGACCCACCTTTGATGGGCTTCTGGAGGAGGAGCTAGAGAAAGGGGTTCCTCGCTCAGCAGTTTCGAGGTCGTCCAAGACCTGACTTGAAAGAATTCTGACTATGGGCTGGTCAAGCGGTTGGTGTCTGGGAAGAAAATGGATTTACCAACAGCTGTGGTGAAGGGTGCAGGAGGGAGCTTTTACGAGGGGAGTACTCATAGTCCATTTAGGCCCCTGTCCTTGATTAGCTTCCTGGAGTGGTCTATTCTTAGACGGTTGGACCAAGCATTGCTACGCCAAGTGGCGTGGTATGCTAAGAAATCCGGATGCCTCAATCCTGGTTTGATGGACCTACTGTAGTTCGATCGATAGGGGTTAGCCCGATCTTATCCGTTTTGGACAACTAAAGTCTTTGATCTCATCATCAAATATGACAAGAAGGATTAAACCTCGTGCGAGAACTTCGTTTATCTCATTAGGATATCCTGGGATTGTTGGTTGCCGGGGAAGAGTCTGACTCAGCCCATTCTATTCTTTAGTAGAGGTCTTACAACCTCGAGACAATGAAAAAGAGAATAGAAGATTCAGTCTAACAACATGTTTAACCATACCAAAGGTAAGTAGTCAGTCGCCAACATTCCATTTGAATTAGTGAATATGGGCGATAGGCAGGCACGTAGTCACTCAGATTAATGCAATCTTTCCCTATCAAAGCCTCCGCTATATTATGACTTTGAAATCAACGCCCTGCCGTCCACATAATGATCGAAAAACGCAGGCTATCTAGAGCCCTTAAGAGCGAAAAGAAGATCAGAAGGAGGAAGTAAGGCCTTCCGCCCACGAGTTTATGGTTCCTGCAGGCAACCTGGCATACCGCAGTCTCATTGATTTCTTTTCCCTAAAGGGGAGCGGAATCCCTTCTAGAAATGTTTAGCCAAGTAGCAGCTAAGAAAGCATTCGCTTTTCGGCTGGAATCGAAGCTGCGGATAGATCAGCAGATAGGTTGCTGCGGATAATTTATCCGCTGTTGATCAAATTAATCGTCTTCAAGATCGTCTGAACTGTATACCTATTCCCTGGTCGCTGGTATATTGATTTACTAACAAGGCCTTCGTACCTCTCGCTCCTAGGACTAGCGGAACTAAGACCTGTGAAAGAAACTAGGAGATAAAGCCCTTGATATGACCTTACGGATTAACACAGAATCAATCTCTGACTTTCTTCCCCTTTGAAATCCATTCTTGCATCTGCTTTCCTTGTTAGCCTAGCTAGTCAACATCCGCTCTCTAGAAAGCACTTTCTAATTCGAATGGGCAAAGCTCTTCCTTCCTTTGGTGATGAAGTTGGGCCGTCTTTATTATGTCAATTCTGAGTCAACCATATTCCCATCCTCGGCTTTCAGCCTCCGAGACTTTCCAACCTTTTCGGTAGGAAGGATCACTACAACTTTACTCAGGTCGGGTACTACCCAATGATCAAGTACCGGTTACAGTACAAGATACCACAACTAATTCACGACTCCTCCATCGAGCAATGCAACTCGAGATGGAACATGTATTATTTCATTCAAAATGGCTATTCTAAAAATATGATATGAACAGTCTTTTCTCATGAAAAATGCAACTTTGAAATTGCGTAGGTGATGGCAGAAAATCCATCAAGAAATTACATAGATAGAGCAGTGCAGGGCTGCTCTTGACAGTTTTCATTTTCGATTGAGAAAGCGGCAGGCCCAAAGAGCACTACAGTAGCGCCTTGCGAGGTCGTAGAGCCGGTAACCCTCGTTCGCCTAAGATCGAAAATGCTCTGTCTTTGAGGAAAAAGAGATATAGATAGTGTTCCAGGATTTCATTGTTTTGAGTCTTTACTTAACTCGACCGCCTTTCTACTCCCATGCTTTTCTTTGGTCAACAACCAAGCACATTGAACAATAGTTCTTCACTACTCCTACAGGCTTGACGGAGTTCAGAGTTCAGTCTGTCTGGAGGGAATTATTTTAGATCAATCACTATGTTTAACAACGTTCGACGCATCTCTTTATTTGATGAGAAGAGTCTTAACTCAACTTCGAGTGATACAGCTTCTATGTGGAATGATTTTCCATCGGTCCCTTCTGACCTGCCACCCTTACCAGCCGACTCGGTTCCATCTGTCCCCTCATTACCTTCCATAGCAAGTGATGTTGAGGTGGAGCAGCCGGCTCCTTCTAATTATAATTACGAGACTCATGGTATTGATGAGGATCATCCGGGTCTTAACCCGGACAGTGAACGTATAGTAGAGCTTCAATCTGATATACACGATAAATTGGGAGAGTTGATGACTAACAAGAGTGACCAAGACGTTCTGAGTGCGGCCGAAGCTTTACATGGCGAAAGCAACAATATCCCTTTTCTGGAGCACCTGTTAGATGATTTGAACAAAAACGGAATAGAAGGTGAAGCCTATAAGGATGCCCTGGATCTATCGAATAGGTTGGGTATATTACCCGATAAAGCAGCTTTGTGTGATGCAGCGGAGCCATGGCAATTAGGATTTCAAGACGCAGCAAGTCCTATGATGCAAGGAATAATCGATTTACATCACGATATCTTTTTCTTCCTCATTCTGATTTTGGTTTTCGTATCACGGATCTTGGTTCGCGCTTTATGGCATTTCCACTATCAAAAAAACCCAATCCCGCAAAGGATTGTTCATGGAACTACTATCGAGATTCTTCGGACCATATTTCCTAGTATCATCCCGATGTTCATTGCTATACCATCATTTGCTCTGTTATACTCAATGGACGAGGTAGTAGTAGATCCAGCCATTACTATCAAAGCTATTGGACATCAATGGTATCGGACTTATGAGTATTCAGACTATAACAGTTCCGATGAACAGTCACTCACTTTTGACAGTTATACGATTCCAGAAGATGATCTAGAATTGGGTCAATCACGTTTATTAGAAGTGGACAATAGAGTGGTTGTACCAGCCAAAACTCATCTACGTATTATTGTAACACCTGCTGATGTACCTCATAGTTGGGCTGTACCTTCCTTAGGTGTCAAATGTGATGCTGTACCTGGTCGTTTAAATCAGATCTCTATTTCGGTACAACGAGAAGGGGTTTACTATGGTCAGTGCAGTGAGATTTGTGGAACTAATCATGCCTTTACGCCTATCGTCGTAGAAGCTGTTCCTAGTAAAGATTATGGTTCTCGGGTATCCAAATTTCCTAGTATCATCCCGATGTTCATTGCTATACTTTCATATGTTCTCTTATCCTCCATGGGCGGGGCCCTCTCGCCATTGAGTGCTGAGTGTGCGTCCTCCCCCTCCGTAAATGGGTCGTCCAGTACCGGCTGGACGTCGTTACTGGGGAGCACCTCGCAGGAACCATCGGTCGTCCCTTCGCCCTCGGGCGTGTGGACGCATTTTGAGCATGCTGCGAACTCCCCCGGGAGTAGCACATCAGTAAATGCACCTATCCCAGCAGAACAAGCTGTGCCTCCCGCTAATCCTGTAGCTGGAGGGGAAGCGGAAGCCGGTCCATCTCATGTGGCCCACTTTCCGTATAACGAGGCGGAGGTCATTGGGGGGGACTCGGTTCTGTCGATCCGGAAGCGGCTTTTGGGGGAAGAAAATACCTATCCCTCCGCAGAAGAACTCCGTTTTGCTCATTTTGACGCCCAAGACCGGTTTGAGGTCAAAGCAGATATCGTCATGGAAATGTCTGCTCATGATCCAACTGGTGATTGGTTGAACCGGGGGGCACGGGCCCTCGACAACCCGCGGACAAAAACTGGGGAAGATTCTTTGGAGAATCTCTTCATTATACGCGACAAACTTCGCCAACGGGACTGGGAAACCATCAAGAATTTGCAAGAAAAGATGGTTTTCAGGAGGGGAATATAATATTATATTATAGAGGAGGCTAACGATCTTTCCCTCAAATAATCGGATCAAAGACAAGTGTATGCTTTATCAGGCTACTCCCCGAACATGCCTACGGAAGGTGGGGGAAAGTAGGGACGACAGGTAAGTTTAGCGGGATCGTTGGTGACAAGAGAAAATTCAGCAACAGGCCTGATATTCCATTCGATTCTAGGAGGACGACAGATAACTCACGATCGACTAAAAGGCAAGTCGCCCGGAAATATTGGTTCAAATCCAATTCGTGAGAAGAGTCCAATCCCGAGCAGAGTTCATACGTGAAGTTTCATTGTTGAATGAAGGTGAGTTCAAGGGCTTCTTTGATCGGGAAATGCACGCACTTCTTTTGTTTGTTGTCGTTAAGGTCCCTTCCCCCTGAGTTCAAGATGTCCCTTTCCGCTTCTCTTTCAGCAACTTCCCTCATTGGGATTGGTCAAGCTCCTTCACTTATTGCTCGATCCGATCCGGAACCTATTGGGATAGCACCTTTTCTTCCTATTATTAGGTATTATTGCCCGTTAAGTTCCTCTACAGGTAGTCTAGTTGTAGTTTTGAGCGGGTTTAATAAATGAATCTGGAGAAGCTTTACAAAGTGGGTAGGTTCCTAGCTCAACAGAGGAAGGATCCCCAACATACATAAGGTAGCTTTCCCAACCAAGGGAACTCACTCTACTAAAAGGTTTTTTAGGTACTTACTCAGTCACGTATGGGAGGGAAGATGACTCTACAAACGAAGACGGAGAGGGGATACCCCAGGGAAGGGGGGAACACATTAAGTTGCCAGTTCCGATCGAAAGAATAGGGGACAAGGTGCTATCCCAACTAATCAGTATTGGGGAGAACTAATCTAGCTATTAGCTAAAGGTAGATTGCTTTCAAGCTACTCGGCTAACTAGGATCGGAGTGGAATTAAGACTCCCCTCTCGGAGTTTCACTGTGGACTGACTTAGCCCTTCACTTCTTTCCCTCACATCAAGGAGAGAGCATTCTTCAAGACATTTGAGAAGCATCAAGGATTCCTTGTTCTTTGGAAGGGAATCCACTTCTCCTCCTGCCGAAGACTGAAGAGTAAACCTTGCTTGCATTCATTCTCTAAGGATTAACAAGGTTAGTAATAGGCTATAGGCTCGACTGCAACTCAAAAGAATAACTCTATCTAGTGAAGGTTTAGGCTTTCTTTGCTTGCCTCGGACAAGCTTTTTTCTTTCCTTGCGTCTCTGACTTCTGCTAGGTGAAGAAGCTTTGAGACTATTTAAATAAAGGCTTATTCGAGCCAGTCTAGTAGGCATCGCTTTCTATCGGAACCGTTAGCCTCGCCCCATTAAAAAAGTTATCAATCTGATTCCCGAAGTCAAAGTAACCCACCTGGCAAGAGTGAAACTCTCTCCTTGACGTATTGATGTGATGGTTCTCTCTTAGTCTTTGCTCTGCCTCGTACTACCTTCGCTCCTAACTACCTAACGCCGAGCTAAGTGCCCTCCTTTCCATCTCCGTCTTAGTAGAGCTTCCACCTCCTTTCTCCTTTTTAGAAGTTACTGTTTACTCATCTTTTCCGAAGTGAGCATATACTGAATCCCCCCTAGTGTAAGAAAGTGGATTTCTATTTCTAAAACTTGCCTCTTGTAAGTGAGTGTATAAAATAGCATATCTAAGTAAGTTTGAAGGGTTATTTAAATCCCAATGCCCTCTCTCTTTGGACATTGTTCGAGTTCTCTAGCGCCTGAGTCTGTTACGGTGAGTGAGGAAGCCTTTAAATTGAAAGCCTTTTATTCAAGTAGGAATTATGGGCAAGCTAGCAATTCTTCAAGTGAGAGTGTCCTTACATCCAGTGCTACATTTTAAATTCCAGTTGCAGGGCATTTTCCTTGGATGTATTTTCTGTCCTATAGATATAGAACAACATTAATTAAACCTTTGGGTGATCAAAGAAGAGAATCAAGGCTCCTCTCCTTTACTCTTAGCCTTAGTGTGAAACTAAGCTCAATACAACCCTAAAGCTATCGGTCGACTCTCTCCTCCTTGCTTGTTAGAGTCAGGGCTTTAATAAGAGCACCTGGCTTTGCTTTGCCCATTCACTCGATTGCGTGGTCTGGTCTAGTCCTTCGTCTCATTATAAGTAATTATGATTCTTCTGGTTCGTGACCAGCATTCTTCCCTCCTCTCCCTATCGGGACGGGAGAGCTCTTCAAACCAATACCCTCTCCTTTCAGTCGAGATCTCCGAACCTTTCACAAGCAATCTTCCCTTCTTTTCAGTCGAGCACTTCGTTCCTGGTATTTATTCATCCACTCAGCCTTGCATAGAGCCCAGTCCAGCCTCTCTTTGATGTCTAACCTGACTCACGAACAGATGGAATAGAATTGATTAATCTAGCCCTAGGCTTGCTACTATATTCCAAACAATAAAATTACTATGTTTTAGCTTAACTCATCGTATCGGCGGTTGTCTAAGGGCAACCCCTCTTGAAAGAAGAAATTCAATAGTGTTGGGGCTACTCACAAGAGATCCCCATGCATACTAGGAAGAAGAACCTGTTAACGAAAGAGAAATAAGAGAAAGCAAGTACACGATAGCTATAGATAGCTCTTCCTCTAGCACCCTATAAGAAAGGCCTTTGCTCAAGCCAAAAGGGATCAAGGAAGTACGAGCTAGTAAGATGGTTAGACCGCCCGGGAAGAACCCAGAGAAAGTACCTCTACAACAATAGATATTGTCCATACAAGGACTTTAAAGCCCTTCCTAAGTCAAGCATAAATCAAGGACAATCAACAAAGAAAGAACAACGAAGTAGCAACTCTTCACTTCGGAGCAAACTACCCGGGATAACGACCAAAAAGAAGGGCAGCTTTCACACGGCAACACGAGTGAGAAGAACAAGGAAGTAGGAGATATCAGCTTGAAGGTCTTTCCTTGACACGAAGGCTATAAGCATCAAAGGAATACCAGACCTAAATGACTTAGGAGTTTTAACTAGGAAAAGTCCGTACCTTACTTACCCGGGCCAAAGCGCTTTCAATGGTGATGAAAGAAGGGGAAATGAAATCGTAAACTATATAATCAGAAATCCCACAACTGTGAAAATAGACCCAACAAATGTCTTCCTGCAAACCCGCTGTTGAATGATAGCCATTACATTTCAGAATGGGAAGATGCCATCATCGGCTGTTTCAAACTCTTGAGATCGAAGTTAGCACTAAAGTAAACCATTGGGGAATAGGATTATCAGCCTAGAGCGGAGCCTTTAGGGTCAGACCGGGGAAGGAAAGATGACTTCTTTCTTGCTTTCTGCCTTACTCCCGTATCATCTAGGGTTAGAGCCAGGAGGGCATAGGAATTAGGAATTGATAACGGAAAGGGGACGACTAAAAGGACTGACCTAAGGGTCTTCCATCTTTACTTTACAGTGAGTCCACTTCTTTACAGAACCGTAACAAAACCTCAAAGTTCCTTTACCAGGCATTTTGTCCGTAAGAGTTCCGACTGGATCTAGGGAATAGTAAAAAGTAATAGAATTCCTGGGAATAGTAAGGGAATTCCCCGGTTTGGGAATAGATTAACCAGGTTTAGTAGTGCTAATCCTTATATAGAGAACTCCCGATCGGGGCCTCTGGATTAATGAAATAGGTAGATTTTGTTCTGTTGGGCGCGTTAAGCCCTTCTACGGCTACCTTTGACTCAGAAGTCGCTTCATCTATTCGTTCGGGCTTCTCATCTCCTCCAGGACCGGAAATGATGGTGCCTGCCTAGGTCTGAGTATCTGGTCCCCAAGGGGGTCAAGCAAGGGATGAGATAACTCGATCTGTTGGGGAAGGAGTTTACTTTTCTTAGGATAGGACTCTTTTTATCCCCCTTCCACGTAGACATAAATGTTTACAGCCGCCGAGTGCTTCCTGGTGTGAAGTCCTGTGGGTGGTCCCGCTTTGGTAGTCTGGGATTTGATTTCTCCATTTTATCAAGCCTGCTAGATCAAAGACGGCTAGGGCAGGAACAGGTTAATAGCTAGGTATAGGTTGTTAAAGGGTTAGGTCAAGGTCAAAAGCTGGGGCAGTGGAAGTTTTCCTTTCTGGGAGTTCTGTTCCATCCCTACAGTAATCTATAGGTATTTCCCTGAAAGAGCTAATGATATGATAATATATATTTCTAAAGATTCTAGAGAATAAATAAGTTCCCCTTCGCCTATCTAATCTTCTTTCTCTACAGGAGACTACTCTACTAGTATACTTATTCAGCTGGGGCGGTATCTTTTTAGTCAGTTTCGGGCCGCTTATGGATAAGCCGTAGTTGTTGACGGAAGAAATGAGGGTATACTAGATGGAAGCATCCAATGGAGACACTCGCGATCGATAGATTGTGGACGGTTTTAGAAGTTGCCTTATTAGAGAAAGGGGAAAGGGCGGTTAGTCAAATTAATAAGAAGATAGAAAAAAAGATGTTTTGTGAGATACGCGGAAGGACGACCTTGAGGCCTTCTTTCTAAAAGTAGCTAGAAGAGTAGGCTAGCTAGCCTTTTTCCGCAGGCTGCTAGTTGTAGCTTACTCTGAAACTTGTGCTTTGATGCTCTTCCTGTAGCAACTTCACTCGGAACTCGTTCTTAGCTCACTTACTGAACTCGGCTTCGCCCTTAAATCAGTAGGGGTGAGCAAGGGTGGTGTTAAGTGTCTGGTCTTGGCCCAAGCAGTAAGTAGGGAATGACAAGAAATGCTGCGAAGTGAGCTTGAGCTTGGTGGTTCCCTATGAGGAAGTGCTGCCAAAAAGGGACTACTCCCCCAACAGATCGAGGGCCGGGATTGGACACTATTCCTTCATGTGGATCGAGAACAAGCCACTTTTTATTAGTAATAGAAGGCCAGGAGCGCGCAAGATCTCTTCTCTCGAGGGAGCAGCTAGGTTACGCGCGAGCGTATCAGTACTCTCGTGTCATGTGCCACTTAAATCTTTCTATCGATGCAAATACCCTACTTATGATGGGGGAATCAAAGGGAGCAAATCGAAGGCGGTTTACGGATCAGATCAACAACCTTAAATCAGTAGGGGAGGAGGAGTTGAGCTAGTAGCTAGAGGGGGAGAGCGAATAGACGCAAAGCGAAGGGGCCCTCCTTCGTTGAGAGGACGATGAAAGAACCATTTCAAAGCTATTAAGCTCCCGAAAAGTCTAAGGGTTTAATGGATGGAAGCGGCCTAGCCATAATTCGAATGGTAACTTCGTCGACTGGGGAGTTATCCACAGTCAACCTCTTACATCTAAACCTCTTCGCAAACTCTGCTCCACCCGAGAGACTTAATTTGAACCACCTTTTCTAAAAAAAAGAACAAAAAAGCTCGATACTGGGAAGAAAGGCGTAATGGTACCTCCCTAAGCTTAGCGCGCGGAAGAGCGTACTCTCACCAACCCGAGGTCAAACCTTGACCAAGAATCTGGCAAAAGAATTGCGTTCACCGGCTTTCCACTCGAGATAGGGCTAAGGAAGCCAATCTAAGGGGTTGGTAAGGGTTCTAAAAATTTTGTGAAAGTTCTAAGGCTAATTCAAAAGATTGAGCTCAATGTATAGATCCGAGTAAGATTCATGTGCTGCATCAATTGAGGGACCCGCTTCACATCCATCCCAGATACCGGAGACCCTCTATCTATCATTCAGTGAGATCGCTCCTTGGCTCTTTAAACTGAACTAAGTCCAACTCCATAAGGAAAGCCTCTGAGGGAAAGAATTTCTAGGGGCCGCTTGTTCTCGGATGTCAAGAAGGAAGATGAACCCACTTTATTAGCTCCACAGAGGCATGAGCAACCAGATCCCCTTACGATAACACACTTGGGCATGAAGACTGAAGCTCCCATTATGTCGGGTCTTACTGACTCTAATTGAACTCTTCCGCGATGGTCTAAAGCCTTTACGGGCTGCTATCCATCTTCAACCATCATTACAGTGCTGCTAAGGTAAGGGTCAATCGCCTGAATCAAGGCCAGAGGTTGACCCCTAAGATGGATGATGCTCCTGTGGAGAAAGGCCTCTAAGCGATCTGCTTAGCTTCGATCTCTTCCCTTGCTCTCCTCTAGCTTCAAATCCCTTCATTAGACGAGTGACTAACCCATCCCCAGTCTTGACACAAATGGGGTTTTAGACTAAAAGAAAGCACAGTGGGGAAGGGAAGTCAGAGGGGAGTCTTTGTAGCGAGTCTAAGAGCAAGCCTTTTTTTTTAAGCAATTTCTTCTGGTGACACGGCCCTCATGTGATAATAGTAAGGGAGGAATCATTGTCACAAGGCGTAAGAAAGAGTCACCAAGGGTACCGATAAGATGTGGGATAGAGCTCCATTAGGTAGTTATTCAAGGGAGTTTAGTCTAAGGCTGACTGGTGGGGTTTGCCATCCTGTTCCAACAAGGGGGAGGGGATCCCCATATCGTCGCAGGATGGTAGAAAGGGCCTTATCTTATACGGCGCTCAAACCAATCCAAATCCTCGGGTGTGAAGGTTTTATTCCTCACATCAAAGGCGTAACGAATACGGGGAGGCCACAAGCAGGCATGTGACCATTGGGTACCCTGTGAGTGCCCAACGACCAACAGCCATTGAAAAGCGCCCAACTCATGAGAAAACGATGTGAATGAAGAGCGAAAGTTCTGAATCTTACGATAAGGAAGTTTCCTTCTCCCAACCCACACCCTTTTCGTCAATGAGTGTGTCGGCAAGGCTTTCCGGGTTGGTTCAAACCGTAACCCTTGTTCAAGGGGTATACGTTTTATCCAGGGAGCATAGCGACTGACTGATAAGTCGATTAAAGTTCTCCTTAATCGAACTAACCAGCCCCACCACCTCGTCAATATTATCGGGTGGGGTTCTACTCTACTAGAAAACGTTGATTTATCAACCTTCTTTGCCAAAGTAATGATCTTTGACAGAGAGAATCTTTTTTAATAAAACTTCACCAGCATGTCCGCTTTCTCATCCTTCTTCAGAATCATACGCCTATGATGAGACGGAATGATCCGAGGGTAACCGGACCGAGTGAGAGAAACTGGTACCGCATTGTCAGGATGAACGAATTCATCACCACCATAGGCCATCATCAAGGATGAAGCTGCTTGCTTTAAATATAATAAAAGCGCAGAACAACCACCCTGATTTCCGACCAAGGTGAACAATGCGAATAAGAACAAGATGGATCCACACAAAGAGTTCCTTGTTCAGATCATCAAAGATCACTAAAGCACCTTTTGGTATGTATTGCCCCCTAAAGATCAGATCCACCAGACGAGAAACTCAATTCCGCACTGCTGCTGAGTCGTCGGACTTATCCACCAAGGGATTCGTGGAATTTATATGGATTGCGTTGGGGGAAATCTACCAAAGCTAGGCAGATAGATAGACCCCTTTCCCGCTGCTAAGGGGGAGTAAGAAACTAAATCAAATGAAATTTTTGGAATCAGCGCCTCCTTTTTTTTGGGTATGCGGGTACTACGAGTCCTCTTACTACCAACCAGCAGACATCATCTGGCTGGGTCTTGCCGGTATCAACAACAAGAAAAAAACAACCAAATGGAAACAGCAATTAACTATGGCTCTTGGCCCAGACAACGTCCTAGGCGTCGGGGAGATCGGAGCAACAAGGAACGCCTAGACGACGTTTTTCTTCCTGGGCTGCAGTAAGCAGATCGAGAGGTCGTTCCGTCCCTTGTCCCCGAGGAAGGGTAATATGTTCTCATAAATTCTTGCTCCAATCTGACCTAGCTGGCGAGCGATCCCAGTTCGCGGCAGAGAACAAGACAGCAAGCGAGCGTACCTTTGTTCGCTTCTTCTCCACCAAGCACGGAAGTTTAAGGATAACTGTGGGTCGGTGGCTACCTAAGGAAACTCCGATTCGATCCGCCCCCCAGCTGGGAGGCATCTACCTCATCCCGATCACAAGGAGAGGTTCACCATGATGGGGGTACTTGTCTTTTTTCCCTTCCGGAAATAATGAAATGCAGCGGTGACCATCCTTTTGTTGTGTTGCGGCATGCTCCTCAGATTTACGGATTCGCAGGGGGCCTCAGGCCCTACTTAGTTGACTTACAATGACAAAGGCTTGCGAAACTAAGTAGGGCCTTTTGAATTGAATCTTAAGTAGTCTATCAGTGGTGCAAAGCGGCTTTGTGCCCCTTTTCAGTAGGGGAGCGAAAGGTTAGACCTTAGAAAGTAAGCGAACAGCGGTTCTTCTATGTGGGTATGGCCTTCCCCCTTTACTCTCCTAACGTCGAGCTAAGTGACTTCGTAACCTTTGCGTAGCGTAGTAGAATGAAGGCTACGCCCCTTTCTGGGTGAGCGCTCTCTTATCTATTAGCCTAAGCGTCTTCGCTAACTCGCTCGCCTACTATACCCACCCTACTATACAATACATTAGTAGGGTATAGTAGGCTAACCCATAGGTCCTTAGTAGCGTTGACAAAGAAGAACAGCTGGTTAAAAGACAGTGAATCTTAAAATATATATAAGATATGATATTTTAAGAATAATATATATATTTTTTAGAGGCCAGCTTGACAAGCTACCCTTCCTCTTGATCTTAGGTGCGAAGAGAAAGATCTCTTTTTTATGACTTCCACTTATCTATCGATCCCGGCCCGGAAAGCTGGTAGTATTAAGAAGCCAGGGCCTCTTTTTGAATGAAAGAAAGGGTTTATGAGCCCTAGCCCTGTAAGCCCACACCTGTGTAGAGTAGATCGTTCAACACCTGCGGCACTAACCCATTTTTGACCTATGGGTCCTAGTCTCATAGGCGACCGAACGGCCGCCCCCTAATTACTAGACCAACCTGCTGTAATAATTCCATAAACACCTAACGAAGATATGGCAAACAAATAAAGTAGCCCTATGTTCGAATCTGACAATACCATACCATAATCAAAAGGTACAACGGCCCGAGCGACCAGACTTAACATAAATGTAGCCACTGGAGCCATTCTAAAAAGGGAGAAATTAGCACTACTTGGTGAAATAGGTTCTTTTAGAATCAATTTCAAACCATCTGCTAGAGGTTGTAACAATCCGAACGATCCCACTACATCAGGACCCTTTCGACGTTGCACGAAAGCCATTACTTTACGTTCCGCTAGCACTAAAAAGGCTACTCCTAGTAGAAGTGGTAGAATTATTCCTAGTATTTCAACTGGAACAGCTATGTACGTTTTCGATTTTCTATTCACTCATGATCTGGCCTGGTCGACCCAATCATGAGATTGAAGGATGGGACCTTTTCTCGAAAAACTTTTTTTTCACATTTTCGGAACTAGAAGACATAGTTGATGAGATCTATAAAGTTCAAAATCTGTTCGCATAACCAAGCATTTTGGCCATGTAACATGACATCATAATAGTCATTTGTCAGAAAGCCCGGCATACAGAGGGCAATCCGATCGTCTCCAATAACAGCCCGAACAAGGTCGGGCATCGTCCATTCGGGAGGTAATTGCCTCCCGCTTCTCCTCACCCACTTAGTGTATTCATTAGAGATTCGATTAAGTCCCCCCTCAAAGTCAGGTGGAGCGCTTTCAGCATCTGACCTAGTGGAAGAGGTACTTGACAGACTGTCTAAAGACATAGTATCCGATAGCATAAATTGGACATCACTGGCCCTACCTAACAAAGGGATGTCCATAGAGAACTAAGGCCTGCTCATTCATGATATATTTCTTTGTTTGTAAACGTGCTCTGCTCCCCCCAAAAAAAGAGAGACTTGTTGGAATTGTAAATCACCGGTTGGGTTGGTCCAACCAAGAAAGACATGGGATTGGGGGACATTAATGAACACAAGACCAAGACAAGACTTGGGCAGCTTTTTCTATTTCTTTCGCCTTCTCAGGTCTTTGTTTTCTTACGAAATTTTTGATTTCACCAATAAGCAAGCTATAGTAAGTAAAGTAAGTTTTTTCAGGTGTGGTGTGCTTTGGGGGCTGAGGCAAAAAAAAGACTGTACCGGGTGTCCTTTCCTCTCGCCCGACCGTTAAACTCAGCTATCTCGAGCTCACTGAACACTAACTTAATCCTTATTCTTTTGACCTTTAGCTTTGTGTAATTGAGCTTGACTTAGTTGGTTTCAAAGGGGCCCGTGGCAGGCAACCAAGTCTGCTAACCTTCACTCCTTTTTTTCCGGTACTGCTTGCTGAGATCGGCATAAAAGATAGGGATCGGATGGAGTTCTTTCTTTTTAGAATGTATCTGTCGTTCTTGGAGTTGCCGTTTTTGAGTATGAGAATGAAGAAATGAGATCTTTTAGTAAGCGTAGGGAGCGCTGGGATCCCAGAATAGGATCCCGAGCGGAATTAATAGTAGGAAATCAATACACAAGTCGTCGGTCTTTCTTAAAATTGGCCTTCTCTTCGATCTTTTATTCAATCTTTCGTATGTGGTAGCCGCTCATTTGTCTATGTATGGTATGTGCGTAGGAATGCCCACATTGAATTAGCATGAATGCCGGCTCAATCAATCCCATATATAGGGTGATGTAGAGCTCCTGGAAGGTCTTTCTTCAAGCCAGCCTAGAGTTCATGAGTTGAGGGGTTTCGGAGTTAAGTCGAATATGCCAAGAGGCGCTCACCCAGAAAGGGGCGTAGCCTTCCTGTAGTTCCAGAGACGGGAGGATAATAAGACCACGATCCTCCTTCTTAGGCCGATCGAAGTCGAAGGGTTTCAGATCGAAGGTTGAGGCATTTCTAGGAAGACGGATTCTCAAAGGTTACACCTAGGTAGAAAGGGGATTTGACAGATAGAGAAGTGGGACGGAAGTTGAAGGCTTTGTCCACTCAAGCCCCCTTTTTTTTGCTCTTCTTTCCTTCTCCACTTCAGATAGTTCAACCAGGTCAACCCAATCATGAGATTGAAGGATGGGACCTTTTCTCGAAAGACTCCGGATCCCGAGAAGAGTGGAAGATGGTGCAACATCGAATCCTGTTACGTTACTTCGAATGGAATCTTAGCCCGCCTCACTTTCTTTACTGCATAAGGGCCATAACATAAGGGCATAAACGAAGTCAAGGGATTTCCAATTCCGAAATTATCATTCTCAAGATTCAACGCTATTCCTTTCACACCGCTGGCAAATTCAACCATAAAAAAAAAGCTGTAGAATCTGAAGAAATTCTAAACTATTAATCCCTCTTTCTGAAAGATTCTGAAGAATAGCCAAAAGCTCGTCGAAATTCTCGTAATCACTAACAAAGAAGGATATGTCTCTAAGTGTCTTCCCTTCCGGAAGAATAAAGTCGGGACCAAAATAAAGCTTTAGGCATCGATCAATTTCTTTCTCAATTTGCTCTCTAAGCGTATCAAAGCAGAGATCCATAAGCCTGTCGGCCATATTCTCTGCATTGAGGCCTCTGAGGCGCACTGCACGATAAATAATCAGAGTAACCAGTGGAATGTATGTTAACCCCATAAAAGTCAAAACGTGGGAAGTTATATCGACCAAACAGTTCAAAAGAGCTTCGGACATTCCGTATTATTTCAGACTGAAATAGAAGAGAAATTCAAATGTTATATAGATACGGGAGAAGATTAAACCTCTCTTGGCGTGATTTGAATTAGACCATCCCTATCTAGGAAAAGAGTCCCGCCTTCGATGCTTAAAAAGTCTAATCCTAACTAAATTCTATACATTATAAAGACGAAAAAGACCCTTTGCCATTTCCTTTTTTCCTAGCTTAACTTAAAAGGCGTCCCTTTCTTTGGATATGCCCTTCCTTATTTACGCAAATAAAGCCGCCGAAGAATGGGAATGCTAGACTCTACCAAGTAAAGCAACTCCAACTGTCACTGCAACTGGCTCGCAAACTATTCCTGCTGACGGGCTACAACCACAACCTATGCTATGGAAACTCCCAATGTCAGGTCCAACTTCGACTGTGGAGGATCTTCATCCCAGATCAGAGAGGGAATAGAAGATCAGGCTTTCGGCCTCACCTGTAGTTGATGATAAGGCATTTGCCTCCGCTGTATTAAAGTCTTTAGAATGAGAGGATGCTTGCAATCACTAAAGAGTCACTCTTACCTTTCCTAGAAGAGAAAGCAAAGCAACAGAATGCTATCAGTGATTCAATCGATTCCTAACATCGTCTTTTTCCTTTTGATTGGAAGGAAGCGAAGCGCTAAGGAAAGAAGAATCAAAGGATTCGGGTTCAGCCAGACGACTAAATGCAGTGACTAGCTTTATGCTCTTGAATATGACTCTCACTGGGCAATAGAAGGAAGTTTCTCTCTAATCCCCACCAACACCATAGAACTTTACTTCTTAGCAAGGTAGCTGGAAAGGAGGAAGCAAGAACTCTTCTCTCACCCGAAGGCGAGCGAGGGGATCCCGGGTGGGGTTCACGAGCGATAGAGGAAGAAAGTAGCCGTCTAATAGACTTTCCACTATTCGTCTTGAAAGCAAGGCACTGACTCACGGGTGTGGGGAAGTGCCGATAGTAGCTCTTTCAGTCCAGTGGTAGGGAAGCCGCCCCCGTAGTACCTAAAAGCGTAGGGGGCAAAGGCTTCCCCAGTCCCTTAGGTTGGAGGGAGTGCTTCACGGGTGTGGAGCACGACCGGGGCTGAGTTGTTAACTCTTTCGCTGCCGACGCTCAGGGACCCTATCAGTAGAGCTACAGGAATCGAAGAAGTCTAATCCCAACCCATTTCCATTTCTCCCATCAAGCAAGCATCAGAGGTTGTCAAAGCCAGTTTTTCAGTAAGAAAGCTTAGGAAAGCAGGACTAGTGAAAATGACAGGAAGCACTATGGACTTTAGCAGGAGTCTTGAAAGCTGTAGTATTTTAAGTCAGTTCCTTGGCTCTAGTCCCACCTAATCAAAAGCATTAGCCCTCTATTCTGCTTTCCAGGGCTAAGTCTTTCGATAGCGGTCCAGGCGTGCAATTGTTTAGCCTTTTAGAGTTGTCCCCAAGGATCTTTCTAGTTGCTTCTTTCCTGTACTAAGTATACTCGGTTCGGAGTGAGCTTGCATATGGTTGTAATAAGTAAAGAGAACAACCATTGAGAAAGGAATTTCTACTACAGCTTTGTTGCTTCGGTTTAGCAGTCCGCGTTAGCAAGCAGTCCAACTATGGCTATGGGAGGATCCCTTATGCAACTGTTTTCAGTAGTACGCCTAGGAAAAACCTATATGTTTTTTCCTAAGCTAAGAGTGAAAAGGTACTGGTACAAAGATCTTAGCCTTTCAAAAGAGATGTGCGAACGCTAGTCCTGACTTGAGTAGTAATCAATAGAAAGAGCTAGGCGGTACAACAAAACAGAAAGTCATGCTTAGATTCACTCTGGTATATGCTCCAAAGCCAAGCTTTACGAAAGAAAGAGTCCGGATCGGAAGGTGATTTTTATGCCTCACACAGGCTATTTCGCTAGGCTCAGCAGATAAGACAGGATTGAACTAAGAGAACGGCTATTCCTATCATCAAAAAAGTCGGCTCCATCAATGAATTACTTGACCCTAACATTGCTATTAAAAGAGCATCCTGAAAAGCGGCCTCAGGGCGAAGAATCCTTACTTATTATATTATAGAAATAGAAAGCATAAAGAGCCACTCATTCAGAAGGGATCGGTGTAGAACTCAACCTCTAGCCTCGTGCGTATAAAATAAGGAAACGAAACTACTTTCAAGAATTAGCTGCGGATGCAGGTGCGTATGAATAGTGAAAGAGTTTTGAAGTTCTCCTTATTCGCTCCTCTCGTTTAACTCGATTTTACGCTAACCCCCTTAAAGGGAAACTCTTCAGTCTACAACAAACAAGTGGGAGAGGCAGGATTCGAACCTACGTAGAAAAACTTCAACAGATTTACAGTCTGTCGCTTTTAACCACTCGGCCACTCTCCCCTTCCTGGGCCGAGGCCCCCCTCAATGATCAATATAAGGTGATCGTAACACAGTATATAAGACTCGTGATTCATGCAATCCAATCTTCCGTGTGTAAGGCCCAAAATGGTTTTCCAAAAATGGGTGATCAAAAGATCGAATCACTATGCGTATCTTGGTGGTCGTTACTTTTGGTGTTCTTTCTTTTTGGCTGACTCCTCTTCCTGTTCTATTGATCAAAGGCATGCGGCAGCGCCGACATGGGAAAAGAAAGATGCACAAAGGAAACAGGAAAGCGGAGCAATTTCCACTACCCGCTCTAATAGAAAGACCTAGCGAAGTGAATGACTTGATCGTACTGTACTAGATAGACCATCTTTCTATACGTTATTTTGGATCCTCTTCTTTACCTTTGGTTGTTGACCAAAGAAAGGATGCATGGGGCATAAATAAAATAAGTAGTAGGCTTTCAGCCAAGCAGTTGCTTTAAATAGGATGCGAATGCTTCTTACAGAGTAGGCAGCTTTTCACTCAGCTGTGAGGGGCTGTTGCGACGAATAAGGGCAAGGAAGAGGACAAGTGGAACGTCTATTGCTCCACTTTCTTAGTCTGGTAGCAAGCGCGGTACCCACTGACACTTTTGTTAGGAAAACCGAGAGGGGAAGCTGTGGCATTGATCCGCCAGCTGAAAGCTGAAGTTGCCCCTGTTCGGGGAAATCACTGTCAGCAACCTTTTCTAAGAAGAAAGAGGATCGTGCCTTAGCATTGATCGACTTTTAGTAAGAACAAAAAACCTTTGGAGTTGCAGTGCGAGTGGAGCGCTTTCTTTCATTCGCTGAAAAACAGCACCGAAAATAGAATAATAAAATCCGATAGATAGATCATACAACAGGCATCATTCTAAGAAGCGGGCTGCTCTTTCCCTCTCAATCTGAACCGGCTGAAGCCGAGCCCCAAGTAACGAATCTGAATGCCTATCTCTGGCCGAATTCGTTTAATAAGGAATGGAAGAAGCAATTTGATAAGAATTATCGGCTGAATGAATTCCAATTTCTTTTTTCTTCTTGTGTGATACAAGAAAGACCTCGAGACTGACAAGATGGGTCCTTTAGGTAAAAGAGTCATCGTCAGTCTTTTTCTAGTGCGTTCCACTCCTCTTCTTTCTTTTTGTTTCCGGGTGACTGGATCGTCCCGGCTCGGCATGCTTGCTTTCACTCTATCGACAGCTTTTTTGGTGTCAAGACCTGTAGCAGCAGCAGCATCAGTGAAGGCTCGTTCCTTAATATATGTGGAGCGGTTCCCCTCTGGAGGGGCCTTTTTTTTAGGAGGATTCGGTCAGCAGAGTGACCTTCCACTCATGTATAAACACGGCTTTGTATACTCTTCATTTTGCTATTGACTTATGGCGTGGAGTTCGGTTAATAATAATCGAATAAGACTAAATACCTTCACGCTCTTTAGTTCATCTCGGTAGAACAAGGAAAAAAAAAGCCTATGTAGTAGTGGATTCGAGTCCCACAAGAGCGAAGGATGACGACTGATTCAATTGCCCTCTCTACTCAATTGATTGAATATAGTTGCGTAAAGCAGCATAAGCGCTAACCTGATCTAAGGAAAGAGGGGGAACGTGAAAGCAAGGCTATTCCGGGGCGTCAAGCATCTGTAGACTTATCAGCCATGAAGTAAGCATAAGCGGGAATAGGGTAAAAGGACGGTTAGAAGGCATCGTCAGGACCTGTTTTCGGCTGGTCATAACAAGAACTTTTAGGTCTTTTATAGGGGGATGAGACTCCTGGTTCAACCAATCAATCTCAGAAGTGCAGGTGCAGGAGAGGGGGCTACTACTCGACTAATAAGTGTTGGAGCGAAGGCTGCTCGACTAGACTAATTGGTTGGAGGGGGACACAGCTAGCCTTAGGGTATAGGGAGACATAGCTACTTTTTGAATACATTCTCGAAGTGACAAGGAATGGTATCGACAGAGTGGAAGGGCCTGTGCTCAATAAACCACTCACCCACGCTAGGGCTAAGACTGAAAGTAGCTCTTCTGATTCATCCAGTCTTTCAAGGAGAGGAGTTTAAGGAGCTAGTATAGGTTCGAAGAGTTGCTGCGAGTAACTTCACTTCATCAAGCCAGGAAAGAAGCTCGACAAAGCCTTAAAGTAGCGGGGCGGAGAGGAAAGCTTCTGAGAATATAGGTTTTGAGGTGGCATCAATACCAGAGAAGAGAGTGGGAATCCCCTCTTATGTCATTTCCCTCCTTCCGAGAAAAAGTCTTCGGTGGCCTGCCTGGAGGCATTCTGTTTAGTTTTAGTTTAGGCTGCTAAAGCCTTTTATTTGCCTTTCATGCTTGCCCCAACAGCCACTTTGGTCATTAAAAAGTTTCATTCATTATTGAATTACAATTATTAGTATGCCCAAGCCCGACGAGGAGAGAATAAGGGGTCAAAGACAGAGGGTCTCAGAGAAATTCAACTAGTAACACACTTTCCAAATCTCAATCTATGATTTAATGAACACAGTTCCTCTCCTGCTGCTTATTGACGAGTGATTAGCTTGGCATTCTCTAAAGAAAGAGGGACCTTCTCTGGTCACTGACACCATCTTTCTTCGATTGAGCCCCCCAACTATGCCCTACCCCCCGTTAGCCTGCCTGGGCGAGGGAAGAGGAAGAAAAAGTACTCACACTACAAAATGTTTCAAACTTACTTGCCCGGCACACAGCTCTATGCTTCGCATACCTCGTAAGAAAGTATCCAGACTCTCTCTCATCAGTTTGAGATTCCAAGGCCAAGCGCTAGCACCCAGGCTTACGAGCAAGGTCTTTAAAGAATTGGTGGGCTCTTATTTGCCAGATAAGAAGATCTTTTGCCAATTCTAACAATCTCACTCACCTCCTGATTCAATAGATACTGATTCTAGAGCAAGTTATATCCGTATCCAAGACTACATAAGTCATTTTCAACAACAGGGTATAGGAAAAGAGCTAGGAAAGAAGGCGGCATAAACTCTCATTTCTTGTCCTCTTTTCCTTAGTTATATGAAAGCGCCTGCTCTATGGTATGTAAACCAACTGCCTTATTATATTCCTTCCTATGAAAGAACTCAAGCTTAAGCAAGTCCAGTCCACCTCTTTTTAGCTCTCTCTTATAGCGTATAGCACCACTTTCTCCTATCAAGACTTTCTCTCCTTTAAAAAGCCCTTTTCTAAAGGCAAAAGGCCTTAATCATCAGACAGAAAGACCCGATAAAGACAAGAAAAAGGCGTTGAGCAAGGAAATGAAGGCAAAGAAGAGGACAGATCCTTAAGAGCTAGCATCACCGGCACCAGCAGCAAGCCCATTTAAGGGACCTGGCTACTAACCATTTCGAAATCAAAAATGAAATCATCGCGGAGATGAAATCTCTTTACCCAGATCAAGAATGGGACTTTGTGAAACTCAATAGGGATAAATTCTTTGGGTTGGGGGCCGACAACGCGATCGAGAGTATTCCCTGAAAGAGCTCTCTAAAATGCTTGCCGATTAGAAATCATTTTGAAAGAATGCTTCGCGTGCCAAAACATTTCTTTCTCGATGAGACGAAATTACTTGGGGGGTTAGCCCTTTCAGTTGCTCCTCCGTGAGAGAATACTTTTTCTATTCTACGATCGGTTATTAAAAGAGATTGTTTTTATAAATAATGTTATGTTAGCTGATCTGGTAATAACTTGAATCTTTAGGCAATTCTTTAATTTCGCTATGAAGAAAGGAAAGAAGAGATCTGCCATTGTTATAATGCTTGGGATTAGGCTAGCAACTTGCTTTCTATTGAATGATTATGAGAAAAGAATTTTCTTCCCCTCAAAGAGCCCTTCTCTCTCGTACCCTACTCGATGGAGCATGCATTAGGCGGCAAGAAACTGCTTCATGCGAAGGGGCGAAGCGCTGGTTCCTCAATCACTGTTCTCACGCGCGAAGTGCAGCAAGCAATTACGCGTTGCTTTCAAGGTTGCTTTAGTGATATCGTATTCTTCCTCAAGCTTTGAGTGGCTCTTAGCTGGTCGGGTTGCCGGCCCGCAGACCCCGTTTCGGTGCCAATACCTTAGACGAGGAGTGGAAACAATACCACTAGAGATAGCTAAGGAATTGAACCTTAGTAGAACCCTTTTTTGGGGGGAATAAAGTATATCCTCTCTTTCTTTTCTATACCCACCCTTCTCTTTATTGGCGGTAGTTCAGATGGATGGCATATCTCGGTGACCATTGTTGAGCAGGGGTCGCGCTCTCTTTGAATGAAACCTATCTCAGCGAATGAGATAGATGCAGGGGTAGGGACTAGAAGACTAGTAAACTTACATCTCGAGTGAGATATATCGAAGAATGAACTTAGCCTTAAACCACAAACGGGGTCCTTTTGGCAGCCGATTCTGGTTCTATATCTATCCCATCACTAAATGCCTGGCTTTGTGCCCATTTCTTCAAAAAAAGACGAATCGCAACGCGCCGCATTAGATAGATATCCGTAGATCGAGTGGGAGGGGAAAAACAAGCCATAAGAAAAACCTTCCGAGTCTCGATTCCAGGAAACAAGGGCAACAAGAAGCCCCTTATTTCATGCATTACCCGGGGAAAAACTACGCTTACTGCTTAGTATAAAGAAAAGGTGCCCTGCATGAGACAAAAGACAAACGAATCTCTGGCCCTTCTCACTAATACAAACCGGGGGAGAGCCACTACAGCTTCATCACCTCTCAATTTCCTCGCTTTGATCTCTTTCTCGGAAATTCCATTTTCTTTTGATATAGTCTCTCGCTTGGCTTCTTCTCACGAATTGGATTTGAACCTTAGCACTCCTAGGGATAGCTGAACAGAGCAGAACGACTTCTCGCTATGTTGTGCCTAGTAGTACCCGGAGCATTGACAGAAGTCCCTCAAGCATTGAAAAAAGAACAAAGACAAGGATTATACCTATAGGAGAATCCTGACTAGTCTCATCGACTACTCAAAACTCATATCATACACAGGGAAGGAAAGACATTGAGACTTAAACGGATACCAAGCCGGAAGAGCACTGGATAGAGACTATAGGGTCTCATCCCTGCTTCAACCAGAGATGGGGAGACGGCATCGTAGCATGAAATGAACCAATGCCAAGTGCTCTCCTTGTCTGCTGCCCCTCTTCCTCCAAAGCATTGAATAAATGAGGAGAGTGACCCTAGAAGACCTCTGACATTCTACTCATACTTTACTCTAAACTCTGAGAATCTCAACTCATATTGGAGCAGGGAAAGAAGAGATGCTGGTAATTGTAGTAATGAATGCCCGACCTCTCTAGTGGAGCAATCCTATGGTTAGGAACATGACACATCAATCCTCTGTACCGAAGTAAGGTTGACTGCGGACGATAGTTGTACGCACTATAAAACAAGCAGCAGTCAGGATTGAGAAATTGTACAGATCCAATTCGACGACTCACGTCTTCATTGGTAACTAACCACCTTAGGGCACACATCAGTGGCACGTTGCGCGAGAAATAGCTTTCCTTTGCTTAGCTTTATGCCCTTTCTTCTTATCCTTCTGTGGTTTCGGCTTATTCGGTTGAGGTTGTTTTGTCAGTCCTATACCCTTCTGGAAAGACATTCTCAGAATTGGAATTTGGTATATCACACCTAGTTGAATGATCGAAAGGAAAGGCGCCGTTGGGGCGCAGAAAGCTATGGAGGCTTGCTTACCTAAACCATTAGGGGGCTACACAAGCTAGGTTTGATTCCTGCCACCTTTCTTGTGGATCATTCGGCGGTTACCAGATGATGGGACGAAAAACGAAAAGAGCGCTATCGGCAATATGGTTGTAATGTTCCAAATCTTGAGACTAGAATGGAGTGTTGTTAATTGGTCGCGTTCGAGTCTACGGAATCTGGTTTTTTTTCAAATAAGTATTTTTTGTCCGTAACCCAGCAGCTTTTTCTTTCCCGTGTTAGGAGGCGCTATCTAGGTACCAATAAGTCTATTGTCTTCCAAGGCGCGAGCTTAGGTTTTTCTTGATGTTCCCGACTCGTACTCTGCTAATGGGAAGGGATTTTCTTTTTTTTTATGTAGTCCCAAGTTCGGGGCTTAGCCCAGGTGAGAAGTCAGATAATGAAGCTGGTGAAATGGCATCTGATATGCCAGGAAAGCTCGCCTTTTTAGTACTAAAGAAAAAAAAGTACGAGAGATTTCTTTCGATCCTTCGTTTTAGGAGTAAAAAGGGGAATCCGCCCGAGGAGGGGCGACTGCTACTACTACTCCTTTTATTAGTTAGTTGGTAAGGCAATAGCTTACCAAAGCTACTTAGAGAAAAAAAGCCAAAAGGACCTCTTTCTGGTTGTTAGCGATTCTTCTTGTTCCCATTCCCAGCCCTATGAAATAAGGGTCAAGATTCTCTTTTTCGAACAGGTAAGGTTTTTCTGTACCCCTTGTACACTCAAAGGCTTCCGACCCAGCGGAGAAGTTTTTAGCCCAACTAAACTAAAGGATGTGCAAAAGAGGATTTTCCTCCCCCACGCCAATTAGTTATTTGCTTAACTTCTCTATTTCCGTTTCGTGCCCACAATTAGTAAGTAAGCCAAAGATCAACTGTCATCACGCTGCCTTTCGCATGTGTTTTCTTTGAATTCCAACCTAGTTCCCATCCCAAAGCGGGAACAAGTTGGTGCGACCGATTAAAGAAGAAGGACTTTTTAACTAGAAAGATCTTAAGAGAAGAAAGGATGGGATCAGGGGCTAATAAGAAGATTCAATCCATGCCCCTCTACCCGAAAAACTTCAATAAAGGAACTGCCTGAACCTGAAAGTAGAGGTGCTTGAACCTATTTGATTGCTTGCTGGAAAGTCTTTCTTCATTGAGATTAGGAAGGTGTTCTTTCTAGGTTTCCAGTTTTGCAGTGGCGCCATTCGATTAAGGATGTTGTGTGAGTTCCCAAATCGCGATGGGGGTGAGCTTCTCAAAAACCCAAGAGTTGGGCACGGGATTGGCTATAAGGAAAGCTGGGCAGCCGCAGCTATGAGCTTTTAAGCTAGGAGTTCCCCTTTCTTCCTGCTATGAGGATCGAATTTCCGGATACCGGATAACCTGAGGTAGGAGTGGCAAGAGTTGACTTCCTAAAATGGTAACAACCAGGGATGTCTAGAGAACTTCTCCTCGATTAGCTACAGAAAGAGCTAGAGAGTAGTTTCGTGCTGTCCGGTCTGAGACCGGGTACAGCGTAAGACGGTATCCTAGTGAGCGGAGCAGTCTTAAGAGCTAATCCGCGTTGGTAATAAGTTTCTAATTTCCTTCTGGCTGAAGGTAGAGTTGCATTTGAGTTGAGTTACTAAATGTAGTAAGGTAATCTACTACACTGCCTTAACTTAAAAAGGACTAGACCGAACCTTAGCCCGGGTGGGAGGGCAAGACCCACTAGATCTGAAAAGAGTAAAGAAGTAATGAACTCTGGCGGATCTCTGAAGACTGTACCGAGTTGATATGAAGCCCTAGCTTGGCAAGTCCATCTACGCAGAAATTCCCCTCTCTCCCAGTCTCTAGCTAAGAGGTCGCGAGATTCATCAATAAGAAGTCCATTGGGCTCAAGCTCTCTATCCGCCGAGTTGCTGATCTTAAGAACTGCCTGGCCATCTCTCTCGCAAACTACCTTTCTCTAAGCCTCGTCCCAAGCTAGACTCAGCCCATATCTTTTGCCTTGTCATTCTGATACAATATGAAAGGAGCTCCCCATCCCCAATTTTGTTGCTAAACCTAAGCTATCAACCATCTCCCCTCTGCCGATCTTATTAGGTTAGGCCCCTGCATCCGACTTATGGCGCTCTATCAGCAAAGGAGGGAGCCAAGGTAGTGGTATTCGCCTTTGCTGCTCTTAGTGAGAAAGGAGCTCTGCCATCTCTATCAGCTAGTTAGCTAGCCGCTCTTTCCCTAGTCTTAGCGAGTCTCATTTTCCTTCGGCTTCTGGCTTTCGGACTAGTAGCTAAGCCTCCTGCCTTTTTAGGCTTTTTAGGTGAGGCAAGCAGGGAGAGAAAGGGACAAGGGCTTAGACTCTCTATTTCCTTTAGCTGGAAATAGAGGACCTTGAGATGGTCTTAGAGAAGAGCGAGCTCTAATGTATCTACGCTTTATATTGATAATAGCAGTCTTAGTCTTCTGGGAGTAGCTCTCCCCATTCGAGAATCCTAGCTTAAGATCTACTGGATGGAGGCTTTACTGCCAGTAATGGTAGATGCAAAAGCGGAAAAGTCATTGCACAGGGTATAGTCTCCCTTAATCCAGGAGATACTATATTAAGTAAGTGAGTTGACCGCCCCACCCGGAGTTTCCCGCCAACTGTATCACAGCCAGACATGACGGATAAACTTGATCAATCGAAAAGGCCTGACACTTCGACAGTAACTCACTACCCTTTTAGATAGAGAGAGCCTTTATCTAGAGCTAGAGATAGGCCCAAAGTCTTATGTATGATGGTCGTAGATGGTGTGGTCTCAAGGGCTGCCCCCGGAAAGACAAGACCACTCCCTGCTCGAGGAACGTAGTCACTAGAGCGAAGCGAAAGGTTTCAGCTCTGGTTCAAATGGTATCTGGGGTATATCTATTATATGTTGTTAACGAATCCGTTTCAGGTTTTCAGACATACCCGGTCTTTTTTCAGTTGCTGCTCCAGGGAAAGAAGTTTCCTTGGGAAAGGTCAACTAGTTGTTAACTTAGCCCGAGTCAGGCCGACTTAAATAAAGATAACTAGGTGCCAAACCTTTATATGATATGAAACCTTTTCTCTGGGAAGAATAGCCTACTTTCGTAGCAAAGGGTTGAGACTTTCCTTCTGAGATGCTGCTTATCCGGCTTATCCGGAACGTAGGGCCGGACGGCTTTCTAGCCATCAAGATAGAAAAGTAAATCGTTCCACTCTAGCTTATGTTAGCCTTTCGTTCACTTACAAAACAGAGGAAAAAAAGAATAATAAATTTATCGAAGAAAGCAGCCAAGTCACACTATTCCCCCAACTGAGCATGAATTCTTACATATACCAAGTTGGACTACAAAGAAGATCTGGGAGAAGAGATTCGATGGGAATGATTCCTCTCCTTGTCAGCCCTAACGACGAGCCCGATGAGCGTATCAATGGAATGACCCGAGCAGACCAAAGGATCAAGGCAATAGCTACGCGCATCAAGGTGATACCTACACCGAGCGAACCAAGGGAAGCCTATGATATCATCCCATACTGATAGGCTCAAATCACGGGATTTCACACTATGGAGTTTGATCTCTGGTTCCTGCTTTCAATCTCTGTTCCGATATCTGTTTATAGAATAGATCACGCCTCTAACTATCCATTTCATAAGAGAAGAAGTTAACCTAGCTCGGATCTCACTTCACTCGCCTTTAGCCCCTACTATTCACATTAGCCAATGAAAGAGTACCACACGATGTCCTTTCCTAAGAGGGACTATACCCACTTTCAGAGGCCCTTTCCGAGGTCCAAAGTTTGACCCTCCCGAGATCCTCTTTCTTCTCATCCATGCATGTGAGCGAATAGGGTCCGAGGCTAATCTTTCGTCTAGCAGACCCTCTTATTGCAGTATGAGTTCCCGCCCCAACTAAGCAGTCTACCTCTCAGTTGGAGAAAGCAACTATGAAGTGGAAGTCGCTCTTCTCTTGATGCTACCCCTGTGCAATGACTTTTCTACTCCGCCCTCCATCCAGTAGCTAGCTAGGATTCCTCTTCTCGAATGGGGGGAACGCAACCTATTAGATTGTTGACCCGGCCTCTTACTTCGTTTTAGGCTTAAGTTATTTTAGGCGGGTATGGAATTCTTTTCACCACCTACCTGGTAGATGTGTGCATTTGACCTCTACCCATACCTTTGCTATCTATGCTCCGCTCCAACCATGATAGCTATTTATGCTATTGGTGCTTCTTTCGGGGGTTCAACCAGCCTGGATAAACCACTTCTGGCTTTGCCTCATACCCGGAAAAAACGAAAACTTGGACTTCTTTAGTTTAGGATAAACTTCAATTTGCTTCGCCCCCCGTCCTCACCTCCGCCTATACAGGATCAACTGGATTAGCTGCAATCTATTATTTCTGAAAAGGGATAGGCACAAGCACGTCATGCCCGACAAACTCACCTTGCCTTGCATTGGGGAGAGGCCTATCTGCAGTTGTCGACTCTGAACGAATGGGTTAAGCGAAAAAGGGCGTTGATCCAGGATTCGATTCGAGGCTTGGCCACGACCGGACCCTAACAAGCCGATTTACACTCATGATTGCCATTCATTCATGAACTGGCTTGACACGACACAGAAGAGCTAACAACCATATGGAAGGGGAGGGATCCAATCTCCTTCTTCCTGATCTTATTGGCCCCTTCCCTAAGCCTTAAAGGGGCCTAAGAGCAAGGAAGTCTTAACTCCCCAGTCCCCCCTTTGAAGGGTGAGGCGTGAACCCTCTGTCTGATTCCAAATCTCATCTATTGCTGCTTTCGAATCGGCTGAAAGAGGATTTTGATGTCACTTAGGAGAAGTATAGGGAAGTGTGCCCGAGTCTTCTAGAATATAATAAGTAGTTGTGACTCGGTCTAGCTAGGACAGAGCCATCCTAATCCTAAAGAGACTTTCTTCTGTTCTAGGTTTCCACAAAGGGGTATCAGGGTATGAGAACGCCTTTCTCCTATAATCAAGTCTTTGGTTTAGATCAATCAATCCACCGGTGAATTTTCTGATTGATTAGAAAGACCAACCCCGGCCCTAGTGAGAAGAAGATGGTTAGACGCCAATTGAAAGAGTGGTAGTTTTATCCATGATGACCGGGTGGCTCTCTTTGCCCTTTCGATCTACTAAAGCAATTTCCCACGGTCAAGCCTAGTAGAGCTCCTAGTCCGACAAGGGGGAAGCGTAGCAGGCACGTATCGATGTGCAAATGATGGGCAATTTCTTTCTAAGATCTAGCTGTGGATGATGTCCCAGCTGGAAAGTAAACCTTTTCATATTAATGCCTGCCCTATTGGAGATTCCAACTATATATGCATTTTCTTTTTATGCGACAGGTATGTGACCTTAGGAATTAGGTTCGGGAGTTGCTTTAGCAATTGTTGCTGGCTCCAGGTGTCAGTAATAGAAAAAGATTGGATTGGGAAAGACCATGGAGGTTGACAAACCAGTGCTGTTGGGGAAGCCTCTCATCGAGAAGAAAAAAGAAAATAGGACAATAGCTGACTAAACCTCTGAGCTCTTTTTCTGTAAAGATCCTTTTCTTAAAGGGACATTTCCGCACTCATTTCAGATCATAGAGGTCGGGCTTCAGTCGAACAACCTTCTCCCTCCCTTCCACCGATGAAACTACTCTTGCAAAGTCAAAAAGTCGTATAACGTTCCTTCCAGCCAGTCGAATAGAATCTATTAAAGCAAAGCCAAGAGGCGATAGTGGCATCGGTCTTATCGTTCCATGAGGAAAAGGTCCGGAAAGGTCTATTTTATTTGCGAAATCGCGACTACAGGGGTCGGATGGGTCAAGTACGGCCTCTAAAAACATGCGATAATCGGCTTTTTGAGTAGCATCTGTCCATCCCGCTGTCGTCAACGGTCCGCTTCCTTGAATGATAGTAGGTCTTCCCGCTATATCCACGAATACTGTCCGTTGTCCTTTACTTGTTTAGTGGTATCTGTCTGAGGGCATCTGGAATTGTCTGTTTCGGTATTAACTCTTGTAAACGGTCGCAAACGCTCATCTGTCCACGAATAAGGTTCCCTTCTTTTATTCAAGATAGCTTTTAGGGTTGGTTTTTTCCGAATTTTTTTCTTGAAAGATATGCTACTTCCCGGTCGAGATGTCTGAGGGAAACTTTTTCGGTATCAACAACTGTCGCAACGGTCCTGTAACTGTGGAAAAGGGTCCTGTGTTTCAATCACTTGAATCGAATCGGTTTATTATATATATTAGAATAATCTAACTGTAGCAAACGTTCGGCAGTACAGGGTAGGCGGGTGCAAAAGAAAGATAAGCTTGAGATGCTACACTTCAGCCTGATCGATCCGCCTTTAGTATTGGTAAGTTCCCTTGTTAGTCTCTATCGCTAGAAGGCCCTTTCTTTTTAGTGAAAAGGAAACTTAAAAAGAGCTTCTAAGGTAAGCCCTTGCTTTTTCCCGTTTAGGAGAGTAGCGAAACCACAAGTGAGTGAAGGGGCGCCACAGTGAAATTAGTCGTACCTTCCCATCCTCCTATTTGTAGCTCCATCTGGAAAACTGGAGCTTTTATGGAAACTCTGGAGACTGGTCACTAAGCCAGAGTAGAGTGCCTGCTCAGGTAATGAAAGATAAGGATAAGTGCTTCCCACAGGAATCACCGTTAGCGGGCTACAGTTATCCGCCTCCTTCGACTGGAGGTCAGAGCGGCCAAATAGATAGTCCTTAAGGGGATCTCTTACTTCATTAGAACGGGAACTGACACAAAACTATGGATAGATCCCTGGTTGAACGGCTCGCCGTTGATCCACCAGCCATCTAGATCCCACCGCAGTGGAAAGGTTTCAGTCAGTTAGCTCAATCATAAATCGACGAGTGGAATAGAAAGCGGATTCTCCACCGATGGAATGAGGACATAGCTAGATCATAGCTAGAGCTAGAGAGTGGCCCCTTTCAAACCAGAGTGTCTTCACTAGGGGTAATTCATCGGCGGGGCAAGGAATGCAACGTGGAGGGGTGGATCCGAGGAAGGAGGGATGCATGGGAAATATGGCAAATATGGGTACTGGCCAGCCGAGATATAAGGAATGGATATCGGGTGGACCAGAGGGAATAGAGGAATGATCGTGATATGCTCATTTCCCATCTGTTTCTCTTTCCCCTGCAGCGGTTGACCGATCCATATCTTTGAGGTAAATAAGACTCCTCTGACGGGGAGGGGCAGTCCAGACTTCATGGGGGAACTCGCCTTTGGTCTCGACTTGACTCTCTATGAGGGGTCTGGGTCTGAGAGTCCGGCTAGCCCGCCTCGATAGTAGTACTACGAAACCGGAGATTGCTCGTCCTGCTCGAGCCATTAAGGAGGGAGAGGAGTGGCTCCTTACGCTGGGACCCCTTTTCTCTTGTTATTGGGCGGAAGAGGGTGCTTGGGGAAAGTTAAATAAATTTCTATTGAATATTGAATTGGATAAAGAATTCATTTCTATATACCGAAGCTCTTAAAGTCAGTCACGTAGGGTGATAGCGATCCCGTCTTTTGATGCTTTAATCGAAGCCTTGAATTCCTCTATCTGCTTTCTAAATGCCAAATCTGAATCACCAGAGCTCTGGTTTACATCAGTAGCTTCATTTTCAACCTCAACTCTATCACCCCAAAACACTTAGACCTTGTCTTCACCAGGATTCTTTTTACTCCAATTTTCTAGGGTATCCTTATCTAAAGTACCACATCACCTTTAGCTCTTTAGGAACATCGGAAGCTCAAGAATCGGTCTTCGCAAAAGTAAACATGATAATCTAGAAGACTTTTCATCAAGTTTCCATTGCCTCTACATTCGATCTTGCAGAATCTTTTTCATCAATTTTGACCATATTGGTAGAGGCGACGGAAGACTCAGTATCATCCTCCCCATGCCCTTGGTTTTTGTGGTCTTGACCTTGCAAAAAAAAAAGGCAATACAGCAAGGATTTTCTTTCAATGGATACCTGCCAGATCTGTATGATAGATTGGTTTGCCCTGTCTTCCATGAAGGAAGAAGATGCTCGGGAAGAGAGACCATACCCACCCGGTCATGGATGAAAGTACCACTCTCTCTTTCAAGAAATAGGATATGAACCACCCAGGTGTAGGTGTGCTCGAAGTCGAAGACTCCCTTACAGGATGAAGCTACAGTTAAACAGACCATCTCCCACTTCTCCTGATGGCGTCTTAGCTACTTAAGCGTGGAGAAGGTTCTCTTTATACGCAAGGGGCACATAGGGAAGAAAAGAAAGAACAGAAAAACAAGGAACTCACTTTCAGGCACGGCTTCGCCTTGTTACCAACTGTGCTCTATCAGGCTTACCAGAAACTATTGGAATAGATCCACACTTAATCTTATATATAGCATCTTATCTTCGGGGTTGTTTTGATCGGAATTAGCACTCTGCTTTGTCGGTGAGGAGAAAGACTTTGTTTAGGACTTTGTTCTTGATCTGGGATCGGGGAAAACGTTTACCTTTTTTTTAGTAGCTCTCTTTCTGAACCAATAGATCCCGTACAAAAAGCATCTCCGTCCGAAGTGTGTCTGTCATCCCGAGCGTTGTTTGGGCAGTTCATACGAGAAGGATGGAGTCCAGAACCTGGCATTTGAGGACCCAGTTGGAGTACCGAGGGGACGAGAGCCTTGAAAGCCCCTTTTAGCTTAACCCTTACTACAATCGAGACTAGGAAGTTAGATCCTGCCCACCGCTCGAAGAGCGACAAGCTGTAATGTCAGCTTTGGCTTTCCTTTACCTTTAAGGCGGCGAAAAGAGTAGCTGAAGCTTTAAGAAAGAAAGGGTGCTTTCAAAAGAACCCCTCGTGAGTGAGTGATTCCAGATAGATTGAAGACGATTTCTGGCATCCTTTACTTTCTTTAGTACTTTCCCCTGGCCTGGATAGATAGAGTTGAAATGTGAGTGACTGGCACCAACCACTAGTTGATTAGAAATGTCAACCCGGAGTGACACTCCAAGATCAAGAATGTTAATCGAAATGACTGGCTTCAACACTTTCTTTTCGTCTTTTCGAAGGCTATCTTGCCTCTTTCCGAGAATGAATGACACTAATCAGAAGTGAATCCCACCTATATGCTTTCGTGCTTTAGCTTCCCACCTGATTGATTTGCTAACCGATTTGCCTAAATGCAGCTCGATCCGGCTTCAGTCCTTTGTTTTGGCACAGCACAGGTTTGTGAAAGCTGTTCATCTGCCCTTGTTCCTCCAGCTTTCCTTGAGTAGTAGAGTAGGATTGGTGACGTTTACTATAGGAATCCAATGCGATGAAAAGACTAGCTTTGTTACCGATCCATGACCGGATGTTCGTCTTTCCTGCTCGACTTGGTGACTAAGACTGAGACTGTCAATCTATAAGCGGAAGGAAGAAGGTGCAGCCTAGTCTCTGTCCGTGGTTGAGGGATTGACTATTTGATTTCGTTCGAAAAAAGAGCAATTTGCTATTCCCTAACCTAAAGACTAGTTGCCTTTCAGGGCAATCTCGAATCGGCTCTCATTCCTGCTTGAATGAAAAGGCCAATCAATCTTATGAGAGAGCCCTGCCCCCGGCCGTAAAGCTAAGACTCCCTTTCGGGTGCTGCCGGTCTGGATTGATGCCTTTCCTTCTTTCCAGGATTAAGGATCTCCCAAAAGAATGACCTCAGGAACTGTCAATGGGAAATCCCGCCATGCCATCGAGGGGCTAGTGTGACCATCCATAGCATACGACGGGCGAGAGGGGTACGTGGTGGCTCAGTGTGTCTACCAGTTTCAGGTGAGGCTATTCGGAGATCCAGGGCGAGTCCCGAAGGTCTGCATGAGGCTGAGCTAAGAAGCTGGCTAAATCTATCATGGGGATGCCCGATTTGCGATTGAGCTAGCCGATAAGTAGGATTTCTCCGGTCTGGCATGAGCCACTCCATTCCTACTTCCACTCAAGAAAAAATAGAAGATTCTCGTGCCCTACCTCCAGAGTGGGTATGGAGGAGTGCGTACGGTGATTTCGGACCTTTGGGGGCCGAGAGGGGTTCATGCATCGGCATTACGTAGGATTTTTTTCAATGGATGGATCAACTGCCTATGCTACTGGATTTGCTATTGATGCAGGGTGCACTTTTTCTCTTAATCTATTGCATAATCAAAAACTGATTCGACTAATGAATCAACTACTGAACCAATAGAAGATCATCTCTACCACGAGCATCGGGCTATCGATCACGCTCATCAGGCTCATAATCTTCATCCCGAGCATCTGAGTCAACAGAACTGGAGCATCTTCAGCAGGCTAAATCGCTTAATCTGGACCTTACACTACGATGACTTATACTTATCTTGCTACTCGTGCTGGTGAATCCTGCCCCCGCCTAAGAACGTTAGAGTAAGGGGAGGAGTACAAGCATCTTGAACTCTTACCTACACTATATAAGAAAAAAACATTCCAAAAGGGAATTCCCTGGCGTTCATTCAAGCTCCTATTTCGAAGTAAGCCTATTCTCAAGAGCACTTGGTGTGGTCTGATTGGTATCTTTTTTGTTCTACATGAAGGTACTCGAAGTCTGCATGTGGCTTAGCTTAGCAGGCTCAGCAGCAGTAACAATCTAGGCGGCTACCCTGTCTCATATGGGTTGAGAATCTTCTCCCCTTCTTCTGAACAGAAGGCATTTAAGCATTACGACTGAATGAATCAGAGTTTTGTCATCAGGAGGAACAATGCCGCGGTCAATAGTGAGACCCGCACCTTTTGGGTTATTTCGTCGATGCGTTATCCTCTCTTTTTCCAAGCATTATTCATAAAGTAAGGGCTTTAACTGGCCTTCCTTCCGCCACAAAGACTGATGCGGGCGCCCTTCTCTCGTCGTGAAAGAAGTAATGAAAGGGAAGACATTTATATGGTACTATTACCCAAGAAAGAAGCTACTTTTTAGTAAAACGAGTTCCTCTTTTTGCTGTAGATAGGAAGATCAAGAGATATGGAATAAAAGTAAACAAGCACCTTTCTTACCCGGCTAAGCGCTAACGAGCAATCAATAACACTCCTCTCCCAGCGGATGCGCTAACGCGCAACGGCTTTCGCGCTAGCGCGCCCCCTTCCTTTACTTTAGAAGCCGTTGCTTGTTCGGGAAAGCTACATAGTAACCTATCGCTTTGCTCTTCGATCTCGCTACTCGCCCCTATTCGATAAGTAAAGGAGAGGGCTTAACGCTCCTGCGCTGAAAGCATCAAACTGGATTAGATATAAGCCTTTACCCGAAAGAGATGAAAGCCAATGGAAGAAGCGTATGAGTTGAAAGCAAAGAATGAAACTAATCAAACTAATGAGCTGTTAGGGGAGCAGTACACTAGAGGTAAGATTCTCTCAGCAAGACTGAAAGGAGAGGAAGCTCAGAAGTGAGTTGATAGGTAATGATCAATCCTGCTGTGTTTCTGGCATTGGTTCTGTCAAAATCAAGATGCACGACGTTGTAGTAAGAACTTTTACTGAGGTGCGGCATGTTCCAGATATGTCAAAGAACCTTATTTCGTTGACCACATTGGATCTCGGTGGTTGTCTGTTGGCGGTGATGGTGTTTTAAAGGTTGTAAAAGGCGCTCCAGTTGTGATGAAAGCTCATCAAGTTGGTAGCCCCCTAATGGTTTAATACGTGTTACAAAGATCTACCGTTATAGGCACTGCTGCTGTATCTTCCTCCATGTCTGATTCAGAAGTCACTAGACTATGGCATATGAGGCTGGGACATATGAGTGAGAAGGGTTTGACATTGTTAAGCAAGAGGGGTCTTCTTTCTGGTCAGAGTACATCCAAGTTGGAGTTCTGCGAGCGTTGTCTCTTTGGCAAGCAAAAGAGAATCAGTTTCAACTCAGGGCTTCACAGAACTAAAGGTACTCTTGATTACATACATTCTGATCTTTGGGGCCCAGCACGTGTTCCTTCAAAAGGTGGTGCTCGGTATATGCTTACCTTCATTGATGACTACTCCAGGGGTTTATTTTATGAAAAAAAGAGTGATGTGTTTGTCACTTTTAAGCAGTGGAAGGCTTTAGTTGAAAAACAAACAGGCAAGAAGATTAAACGCCTTCGCACTTCTAATAGGTTAGAATTTTGTGATGGTGATTTCCACAAATTCTGTAAAGATGAAGGCATTGTTAGGCATCTTCCACACCTTATCTTGCAGAGGCACTCCACAACAGAATGGTGTCGCTGAGCGGATGAATAGAACTTTACTGGAGAAAGTTCGTTGCATGCTATCTAATTCTGGCTTATCCAATGATTTTTGGGCGGAAGCAGCTTCTACAGCTTGCTACCTAGTGAATCGTTCTCCAAATGCTTCTATTGACTGCAAGACTCCAGAATAAGTATGGTCTGGCCACCCTGCTGATTATTCTGAGTTAAGGGTATTTGGATGTCCTTTATATGTTCATGTTAATGATGGCAAGTTGGAACCTAGATCCAAAAAAGGCATATTCATTGGTTACCCAGCAGGTGTAAAAGGATACAAGGTTTGGTACCCTGATCCAAAGTCACCTAAATCTGTAAGTAATCAGTAGAGATGTTGTGTTTGATGAGTCAGTCATGCTTCATCAGAAGAAGGAGCCTTCTAATTCTGATGAGACAAGTGTGAAGAATTCAAGTGAGCAGGTGGAGTTTGAGGTGGAGAATACAAGTTCTTCACAAAATGATTCACAATCAAATTCAGTCCAGCTATCTACTTCAGAGGATGCAGAAGATTCACCAGAGCAGAGGTGGAGTCTCTCCATAGGAATAAAACATGGGTTTTAGTTAAACCGCCTAAAGACAAGAAAATTGTTGGCTGCAAATGGGTCTTCAAAAGGAAGGAGTCCTCTCCGGGAGATGAAGGAGTCAAGTATAAGGCTCGCTTAGTTGCAAAAGGATACAGTCAGGTACCAGGTGTAGATTTTAATGAGGTTTTCTCACCTGTAGTAAAACACTGTTCCATTCGGGTTCTGCTCGCATTGGTAGCCATGTTTGACTTGGAGTTGGAACAGTTGGATGTCAAAACAGCTTTTCTACATGGTGATTTGGAGGAGCTGATTTATATGCAGCAACCTGAGGGATTTCTTGTTGAATATAAGGAAGGAGGAAAGCTCACAAGGGGAGTTACTTGACTTATTACTCTTACTGAGACTGACTACTAACTACTAAGAGACAACTATCCAACTTGCTCAACTCTGAACTCGAACTCAGCAGAAACCTTACTCTTTACTGCTTTCTCAAGCCTACGGGAGAGGATTGACACCGATAGGGGGTACCTCGGAAGATTGAGTATATATATTAGGTATAGATAGGTATTCACTTGCTCGCCCACTTATCCATGCAAGGAGAAGTCTGAGAGAACTTACTCGAAGAGGGAGGATGGATGCGAATGAGCTGCAAGAATGCGTAGCGAGAGAAAGTCTTATCGACCGATAGCGACAGGGTTGACTTAGTGTTTGGTCACTTCCTTGCTTGGCTACCTCAGTAGGTCCTTCTTAGGCATGAGCCGTAGCCTTAGTCAGTAAGGATGGGAGGGGGCTTACTATTAGATAGGGACTCAGGAAGTTCATGGGAAGAGGTTAGTGTAAGAGATCATCTTTACGGGGTTGGAGTCACCGAAGTGAACGATAGGCAAGAGAAGACACAGGAGTTATCATCATGGTATAGTATTTTAATCGTTGTGGTGTGGGTGATTTATAGCGGTATAAGATAATACCCTTATCCTATACTTCTACGCCGCCCTGGGCCTTACCTCTCTAACGGTGATGAGCTGGGTTCGCTACCCCATATACGGATCATATACTCCTTAAGAGGCTCATTGTAGAGAGGGCCTGTCCTTGAAAAGGAAGTAGCTGATATAGTAGCTTCTTATATAGTCAGTTCTCCCGGAGCAAGAGGCGGGGAAATAGGCTGATCTTTGATTTATTCATTTTTACGTCCCCCTTAAGGGGAATGGAATCATAGGGCATTTGAGCAGGTCACGCGAAGGCAAAATGACACTTCTTTCTAACTTTCCTTATAGCTCCCGTGTAAGTAAATCTAACTACCTGCTGTAAGTCTTTATTACTTCCAAAGCTTTCTCCTTCCAGTTAGGCTGAAGGACGTCTAACTAAATCCTAATCGTTTGACTTCTTTACGTCTTCGCATTCTTTAAAGCAGAGGGTAAGAAGAGAGGAAGAAAGAGCAGCAAGCTGCAAGAGCATCCTATTTAGTCCTATATTAGATCTTAGCGCAAAAGCTAGTACTTTAGAGTCTATTTTTGTGCATTCCCCAGCTTCATCTGATAAGGGAGGCCTGGAAGTTGCAGTTTCATTCCCATCAGTTGGATCCCTAAGGCTTAAAAGAAGAAAGTCTGTCATTTACCCTGCTTCCGGAAGTAAGAAAGAATCTATTCCTATCGGAGATTCCGTTTTTGATTTAGAGTTAGACTACACGTCCAGAGAAAAGTATTGATATCGTGTTACGAAAGCCAACAATCAGTATTGAGATTGAGAAGATTAATCGGAGAAAACAAGTAGTATTAGAATACACGCCCTACCTTAGCTTCCTCTATCTATGAAAGCCCGCTTTAAAGTCAAGTCAGGCAGTGGAAAGAAAGTCAGTCAGAAGATCAGGCTGAGATGAGAAAACTATTGAGATTTGTGTTCAAGCCCTTACTTTACAGATCGGGGACTAAAGGCAGTTGAAAGCAGTCTTCTATTTATAGGTTTGAGTTAGACGCCGAGCTAGCTTCGTTTAAGTCTTTTAGCTCTACCTCTGCCTTCGATTCCTCTATGGCAACCTCAGCCATAAACTAACTATCTAGCTTCTTAGGGCTTAGCTACTTTATCCGCTAGAGGAAGATAAGCTGCCTTGGCCAAAACCCTTCGAATCTCTTACCCAAAACCCTTTTTACGGGCTTGCAGGTACAGGCCATACAGCTGGTAGTATGATTTCTAAGTTACACGGGATCTAGTATTGAAGGAAAGCTAGAAAGCTAATTGATATTGAGTTACAGGGGATTCCCCCATATTCTATAGAAATAACCCCCATTCTATTACTACACCGCTCATCTAACTAAAGAATCTCTTTCAACACCAATTGATTCTCATCCATATTCCGTTGAATCACTTAATAGTCCCTTTTAATCTATTACAAGACCTAGGATTCAATGCCACTAGGATCAACTCTTCCTAGCCTTCCCTGAACTACTCTATCGGAAAGCAGCAAAAGCAGAGAAAGAGCTTGAGGTGAAAAGAGAGATCGGAGATTTATCGATCTATTGAGTTACGTTGAGACAATACCGACCTTCTTCATCTTCTCTGATCTTTCCCGGCGGGGGGATTCTATTCCAATGCCCAAATCCCCTCCTTACTCAGCGGATCTAGTAGGAAAGGCTGTAATTAAGGATTGCCAATCAGCTTATTTAGGATTTCGTTCCGAGAAGCAGGTAAACGAAAAATGACCTTGTCTTGCAATGGAGCTTGGGGCCTTACAGGCTGACCTTCATCTTTCTATTTTCTTGCGTGAAAGCCATGACTTAGATTGAGATCTTTTAGGCAGGGAATAAGAGCTCGAAGGGCTAACTAAAGAAGTAGCAGTTAAAGAATTCCCATCAGTTGGATCCGGAAGTAAGAAAGTCTAGTAAGGCAGGAGCATTACGAAATCATAAGCTGCAAAGAAGTCATAGTCAACCGGGGAGCTCTAATGAATTGATTTAGCTCTTAAAGAATTCCTTTTTGAAGAAGGGCAGAAAGTCAAGTTAGAATCATTCTCTTTTGTTCTTACCAAGCCGCCTAAAAGGAAGTATAGCAAAGGCAGAAAGCTTAGTCTCAAGCCGGATGAGTTCTATTTAGTGTTACTACGGGGCCGTCCTTAGATCAGGATGAGCACAACGACCTGAGATTGAGAACCTACCTTTTTTCTTTCTATTTGTGTGAAGAAATCCCGTCCTTGAGAATCCTCGATCTTGAGATTGTTGTGCATTATTCCAGTCCAGAAGTTCATTCCTCTCATAAGGCAAGAGGGCCTTATGAGTTGAGAAGGCGAAGGACCTAGCAACCTCTATTTAGTTACGGAAATCAGGTAATCTGATCCTTCGGAGGACAGAGAAGAGTTTACAGCTTGAGGTGAGGAAGGTTACTATTTTTATTTTTGTGTATTAAAGTCCTTACTAGAGTCTTGAAGTAAGTTGAAGTAAGAAAGATTGAGTTGGAGGAATCCATAGGAGGCCCGCCCGTTATGTATTGCATGAAAGAACCTTTCTTTGTATGACTTCTCGGTCGAATGAATACGAAATAGGACATCCGCGGGTGGTGGTAAGCTTGATGAATGAAAGCTTGAAATTCAAGGTGAGTTTACTCGTTGTCAAGACAAGAAAAGGTTTTTTCGGGAACAAAAGGAACAGCTTTATCATCACTATGTAGGTTGTATCCGGGAAAGGAAGCTATGTCCACCTCATCCCCCCTCCCAAGGTACTCATAGAATAGGCTCCACCTCCGTGATACTTGGGGAGATTATGACAGATCTTTAGTGGGTCTTTCCTTTTAGAAGCACCTTCCAACATACTATCTATGCTCTAAGCTTCTACTTTCGCACCTCGGGTCCCAGATCAATTTGATCGTCGATCTGTACCTTCATTCGTACATGCATATGGATCTTCAACCCCGAGATCCTCTATGAGATCTTTTTCCAGAGAAGCCCCTGCATATGTTGCCCTTATCTATTCATGGTGTAATTCTTCTATCTGGTAAGTTTCGAGCTTCTTTAACAAGAGATAAATGCTTCTGAAAGCTATCTTATTAGCGCTCGTGCCCCATCATCCCATGGGTCACTTCACTCTCCGTAGGGGGAAGCAGAGTTCTTTCCCGGGTAAGAATGAGGATTTGAGTTTTCCTTATCCCGGGGGTGCCCCCCAGACCCCCAGCGCTACTACTTAATACCTTAGCTTGAAAGCCAACGCTTGCTATTCCACAAACTTCTCATTTCCCCTCTTATCTTATACATCATAGTCGTACTCAACTTCTTCTCTCGTTTGTGCAGAGTTATGGCTTTACCCCTTCTTAATCTAGCATTGCTACTCTTCTTACTATGTCTAAAATGGGACCAGCCAGACTATCGGGGGCAGCCATTAGAGAAGAAGAGAAAGACACCACACACTAGTTACTAGTACCCCGACAGCTGAACCGGGAAAGCTGGAACCGTGCCATCTTGAACCCCAGCTCTATCTCTTGTTTTGGTTTTATTAGTAAAGCAATGACCAGTATCTTTCTTTCTGGTTTTACACCTCTTGGAAACCGGAAAAAGAGACCTTAGGTATTGGGCATACTTTTCACAGCTATATTCAAGGCTTAGGTCACGAACCACAAGCAAGACTATTTCAAAGCAAACAGTTGCCTGTCCACTACGAGATTCGATATAATGTCCAGATTTCCCAATCACAAGAGCTGAGGGCAGCTTCAGACTTACTAAGACGGCATAAGTTCCCAGACTAGAGCCGCACCACACACATATGATGGCCTACCAGCACCATACGCGACAGCAGAAGGGCAGCAACATTCAGAAGATAGTAAGAGAAGTGATCAGGCAAATATAGCAAGTGTGAAGCGAGTAGATTTTTTCTTTTTGTTGGAGATGAGCCTAAAAGATCGAAAAGAATGAGTTCAGGTTCACGGCTTTAAATAGTAAATTGGAAATACCAGTACCCGGGTGAGTAGGAATGGATCTAATCTAGCTATAGATAGAGTAACGGTTTCGCAGCGAGAGAGCAAGGGGGTGACTGAAAGGCAATAACGATGTGGCTCCAGGGGGAAAGAGCTCTGACTGATCTTGTCACAAGGATTCTTGACTCAAAAAGGAGTTAAGTATTAATTCAATTTAAATTAATTACAAAGGAGTCGTCGTAACTGGCCATAGCCGAGTAGACGGAATTTTTCCATCAGTAGAAAAAGCCTAGAAGGCATAACTCTGGTCTTCTGGTCTGATGAACGGTTAGATGGCTTATCTGTAACCAAACCAAATAGGCTCAAAACGGTCTTAAACAGAAAAAGGCGAGTTGCGCTAAGGTCTCAGTTCCACTACAGACGAAGCACACCGAACCTAGGTTTCTTTCTACCTCGTCAGAGAAGAAGGAAGAAACTGGGTTCTGAATCAAATCCCATCGATAAAGTTCGAGTGCTTTGATGCTGCTGTTCTTTAGTGTAAGCGCGGTTAGCTCCTTTCTATACCCAAGTCCGTGTGAACCAAAGACAAGTAAAAACAGCCATTCATTTAACATTTAATAAGAAAGTTTTATGTTAATTTAAATAGAATTGCCCGATCGTGATGAATGTTAATTGACATTGGGTAATTCATAGAAGAGCATAGCCATGCCATGATAGAATGACTGAAAGCCTGAATTCAACCACTCAAAAAGATCTAGCAAGATTGACTGCAATTCAATTAGCAATGTTAACTGCAGACAGATTCTAGTTCAACCATTATAGCAAGAGGCGGAGCTTGATAGGAGCCCGAGCGTACCCTATCATAATCGCAATGAACGCGATCTTAGGAAGCTTCCTTTCGTCCCGGTTGCACTAGGCTAGACTCTTTCAATCAAGCCTATACAAAGGTATCCTCTTCCGCTTTCTTCGCTTGCTTGCTGGAAAGCTCTATACTGACCTTGGCTATTTCAGGCAATTTCTAAAGCATTTAGTAGCCATGCTACCTTCTTTGGCCCTACCTTACACACCATCTTTCTCTTTTCCCGCCAGCCGCCCTTAATTTATCGTACTCTTCCTTGGTCTCTTCCCGTGGATATGAAATAGAATGAATTCCAGGATCCCCTGGGAGAAGGTCATTCCAGGAAAAAGTAGTGTGATACAGTAAGGGCCTGACATGAATCGAATCGGAAAGGGTACGTGCAAAAGCAAAGCTAGAGCAGCTCTATAGGTGTAATTTCATTCAGTACTTTTTAGTTGCCATCAAACGAACCCAACCTTCTGATAGATGTTGAGCTTAAATCAATCAAAATATGTTATCTTTGGAGTAAGACTTTAATATAGCTTATCCTTTAGGCGAGAATTGTTTTAGGCAAGAATATAGTTATCACCCTCCTAGCCCCATTGAAGCAAGGAATATTAGGTAGTTTGATTCTCGAGCCCTTTTAGAATGCCTGTAATCCAGTGCCAGAAGAGTTCCAGTAGCTAGGGAAGTAGGCTAGGCTCTAAGGTTGTCGAGGTTCTGGGGCAAGCTCTTTAGCCCTCCTATCCGAGCAGTTAGTTTTGAAAGCCATCTATACAGGTGTATAACAGTAATAGCAGTTAGACCATTAATAGCCTAGGACTAATAGCAGTTCTATCGGACCGTTAATATCTTGGATAGCAGTCCGTCCTTCCACACCTTTTTTTGAAGACGGCCTAAAGTTAGCGTCCAGCCTGCTATTATCTTTTCCTATTTCCTTAAATAGCTATTTTTTTCTATCATTCTTCAAGGCTATTTTCTCTGGGCCAGCCAGCTTTTTGAAAGAGAAAGAGGTGAAGTCCCTTTCCGCTAGCCAGTTGGACTAAAGGAAGTGAGCTCTCACGGCCAGTAGGCAAGCCGAGTCTTTCAAGCACACTTCCTCTAGACCGGTAGAAGTCTTTGTCCTTACTAAGGGCCCTCTGGTTCATTTCTATTCTGGTAGGTCTTTCTCTCTCTTTTCCTTGCTTTTCGTTTTTGGTCTCAAGCCCGGTCTTCTGAACTGGAATAAGAAGAAGTCTTTCTCGAGTAACTGAGACTCTTAGTGGTGCGGAGGAAGCTATAAAGTTGCTGTCCGAAAAAAACCGATAGAAGAAGCTTACCTTCTTCTTGACTTTCATCCCACTTGGTGAAATAATATTATGCCTTGCTTGAGGATTTCATCTAAACTAAAAAAGCTCAGGATCAAGAGACTTTCCTTGCTGGGGTTTTCCTTCTCATTCAAAGCCTGGCAATACACTCCTTCTGGAGTTTCTGTCGCCTTTTCCAAATCTGTAGCTGGGAAAGAAGTTCTCTGTTCTTTTCAATCCGACAGCAGTCCTTCGCAACTGATTTGACATCCAGAGAAGAGAGTCCTTATTACCTGGCTTTGGGCATCCAGGATTGTCAAGAGGAAGTATGATATTCTCGTTGAATTAAGACGGAAGGTCGATACTGCGCAAAAAAAATCAAAGAGGAATCGAACCTCTTCCTGTTTTTTTTTGTAAAAAAACTTGAATCCATTTGATTTCCCTCCCCCCTTCCCCCGTTATTTTAGCTGCAACGGCCTAAATTGAGTACAATGCTTCCTTCTTTTCTTCGATTGAATGAAGTCCCCCTGCAGTGGAATCATGAATTTGACTCGAACCAATATCTCTGACTTTCCCTTTAGTCGATCATGATGGGAAGACCCCGCTGCCCAGGATCTCGGGACCCCTCCCCCCTTTCTAATGAGGGGAAATTTCGCGTTTTCTACTGACTATATAATATATATATTTTATTTTAGCCCCTCCTGAAAACCATCTGTTCTTGCAAATTCTTGATGGTTTCCCAGTCCCGTTGGCGAAGTTTGTCGCGTATAATGAAGAGATTCTCCAAAGAATCTTCCCCAGTTTTTGTCCGCGGGTTGTCGAGGGCCCGTGCCCCCCGGTTCAACCAATCACCAGTTGGATCATGAGCAGACATTTCCATGGCGATATCTGCTTTGACCTCAAACCGGTCTTGGGCGTCAAGATGAGCAATACGGAGTTCTTCTGCGGAGGGAAAGGGATTTTGGTTGCGCGCCAAAAGCCGCTGCCGGATCGACAGAACCGAGACCGATACCCATATTATCGCAGACTAGGCGCACAAGACCCCATAGCGCACCCAACCTCCAAGACCGGTAGTTGTGTTTTCGTCTTCCTTCTTGCCCGCTTTGTCTTGCGCTAGCGCCCTTGCTCGATGTCCGTTTTTCGCTGTTTTACTGGGGTTCTAGGCTTTATCGGGTTCTTCCCACGGGTGAGCCCATTAGTCTTGTTCTTTTGCTTCCCTCAAGGTCGAAGAAGAGGTCAACAGCTCCGCCCAAGTGGCAACGAATGCCGATAAGCAAGTAGACAAGTTGATTGATTGGAGGTTCAAAAGAAGAATGTAAGAAAGAGGGATAAGACCGAGGCCTCGGACTCTCTAGACTCCTCTGGTCTCTCTCGACCGAGTGAACATGCCCACTACCTTCTTGGACCAAGGGCTTTCATAGAAAGGGTTCCAGGCTACTAAGCGGATGGTCCGATCCGAAATGCTAAAATAGATCCTTGCTTAGCTTCTTTCCCAGGTAGTTTCCGGTCGGCGGCCTTGTCAACTGAATTCCCCACTCCATCCTGTGCTACATCGAATCAAAAGATTAATCCAGTTGGGAATTTCCACAACAGGATCTTTATCTCACTGACAAAACCTGAGGCGGATACCTGAGAAGTGGAGTTCCCCTATTTCATGCCTAGAAGGCCCTATCTATGCTACTAAAGCTGGTAAGGGAAATGAATGAAATAAGCTTCTTAAATTCGCATGTGGTAAGCCAAACCATTTTCTCTTCTTTTTGCATCTAGAAAGAATGCTTTAAGCGGTATTTCAACAACGACAATCATGGTACCAAAGATGGTGCGCCTTCAGAGGTGGAGCCGATTAGCCGCTTTCCTTGTTGCCATGTACCTGGTATCCAGGGATGGGACCTTCCGCCCAATTCTTTTCTTGCTTCGGACGGAAGTCGTCATCATTGATGGTCTTTCTTGAGGAATGGTTCCCCCAGGCGGTTCATCAATCCTCCTGAAAGCTTGGGCCTGTCCGGTCTCTTTGGGACGGGCCAATCAGAATAACGTCCTTTGAGAGTTCGAGATGTAGGAGCGAGTCTTCGACTTTCGGTTCTGAGGATCTAATTTCCTGATGCCGTTGGGTACGGGTTTTGGTACCAGTAACTCAAGTCTTTCGCGAATAGATTATTGAAGAACTTTTCCTAACTGGGACCTATCTTTGTTCTCATCTATCTATGAACGAGGAGAATCCACGAGGATACGCGGGCAACCCACGTATGAGAGATCTGGTCCTTTCGGCTCTAATTCTTTCTCAAATCAAGCGGACTGGGATGGAAATGGATCAGTGGGTAGGAGCCCTTAATTTAATAGAGTTACGATGAAATAGCCTGTTTTAGGGCATAAAATAAACCTTATTTATGGAAGAGAAAACCTTAGCTTATAAAATAAGACATTTGACTCAACCCCGTGTTTTTAGGCATCGACCCGCTTTTAGGTTAGGACGAGCCTTGAAAAAGCCTATTTTTGATTAGTTTCTCCGGTATAGGATAATGAAAAACTTTAAAATTGTGGCTTGTCTATTAGTGGAAATGGGCCGATGAGCTTTAGCCCCTGGGCGGGATCAAACAATTCTCTTCTCGAAGCCAAGCCGTCCATTAACGAAAAAAGGCTTGCGGGCTCCGGATGGGAAGGTTCGAAGAGATATGCCAATATAGCTTCCGTGGATCTAGTGGGAATGAGATTCTATGCCCAAGTCAGTCTCTTAAGAGTCAAGCTTGCCTAACCGCAGAAGTAGGACCGAGGACCAAGAGCTCGGGAAATAAAGATCGGGCATCCAGCTTTGTCGTAAGAACACTGACTTCGAACAAAGAAAGGCCGGGTGGTCCGGCTCCAGGTGTGCCCCTGGGATAGTCTCCCCTTGGAAGGGCTTACACATAAAGAAAGGGGATAGCTGCGCTTCATCATGGAAGAGGAGCAATAGCGTAAGGTGGAGTGGAATTGAAAGACTACTTCTCGTGCTTTGCTCGAAGCTTAGCTGCCCCAATCCCAATGGATCGAAAGCTTTAGCAATTACATGTAGAAAGACAGCAAATGCAATTTCTACAGGATCTCAAACCGAAAAAAAATCTTTCCGGAGAATGCTTTTAGACACTGTTACGGGCACTGCTCGATAGTCGTCATAGGTCCCCTTGGAAAAGACCCTCCCTCTAAAATAAAGTCCAACTCTGAACGAATTTCATCCTTATTTTTGCTATCCCAACGAACGTAGTCGCTTAAGCCGCTTGCTAGAACTTTTGTTGAACTGAATTGCTTTTAAAATGGCTTAGGCCCTGCTCACCTTGCCTTTAGATATTGATAGAATTTTGACTCTGCTAGCTACTCCAGAGGATTCTCTTTATTTGGCAACGGAAGGAGTTTAAGACTCAAAATAGATCTATAAAAGATAGGGGACTTTTTGATCAAGGATGCCTTATGCGTAAGATTGGATTAAGTAGCTTTCTCAATCGAAAATGAAAACTGTCAAGAGCAGCCCGTACTGCTGCTCCATCTATGTAATTTCTTTCTTTTCGTTGAAGAGTTCTCTCTGTCCTTCCTTTTTAAATTAAACCTTGAGGGCGGTACCAGTTAGAAAGTCAATCAAAAAAGCGATAGGGAAAGGGTCCCCCGCCTATAAGCCTATCCCCTCGCTTGATAAGACTTCCAACGATAGAACGAATTGAAAGCTAGGCCCTTTCTCACCTGCAGCAAATTTGGAACGATTAGAATCCGGCCGGAGCGAAATGTTAACTACTTGAATAAGAAGACCGGTGGGATTGAAAGAAGTACCAAAGGCCTTTGAAACTATCTCAAATGAGTTGATACCTTCGCCCACCGCAACTCTAGTTTTCGGGCAGGAAAAGCATGAAGTAGTAAGCAGTAAAAAATGAATGATGTCGGTAAGTACGCATTTAGCGATGGGAAAGATTCCATAGATAGAGTAAGAAAGGGAGTGCAGTCCCAGCAGGGTCAGAATAAGGGAATTCGACTAGTTAGCAATTCAATCAGCCTTAGCTAAGACATCTCCTGCCGCTTTAAACCAATCTTCCTCGAGAACTAGTTCTCTTTGCCGGAAGTACGGTCAGTATGAAGCCGGGGTGGCATAGACTATCCTTTTCTCCCTCATCTCATTCCTTATTCGCAGGAGAAATCCCAGTATGATAGAAGCATTACGCTTTGGCTTTTCTCTCCCTCGAGAAAGGCAGTTCAGTTAGCCTAGAGGGAAGGGGATACCTTAATTCCACTCTGCTAAAGGCTATTAAGTGCCAATTCCACTCCGCTTTTTAGCCTTGCTTGAAGGGAAGATAGTGAAGATGGATTGAGAGCTGGATGCTTACCTTCCTTTCCTTTTTCCCCTCTCTCGCCGCTTTCTTCAGCCAAGACTCTTTCACCTCACCCTACCAACTCCTTTTCAATCCGGATGTCTGCAGAGATCCCAGACAGGAAAAGACTCCCTTCTAGCTTTCCGACAAGATTCTAATCTATTTGGGATTTTCCTTCGGGGCCTTCTCTTTCGAAAAAGAGTCCCCACTTGTACTGTATGTATTGACTGCCTGCCTCAATGCCCGCTGACTTATTGGTCACTTTACTGAGTTCCTAAGCACGAGCTAGTCAGATTTGGAGCCCAAGGGAACGAGCATTTTCGGGGACTTTCTTTCGCGATAGGCCAGGTTAAGGCGGGATCAGTAGCGAGCTTGCCTTCCTATATATTGAGAATATAAGGGTCGCCTAATCCCACAAGCGGATTCAAGCCTTTTTTAAGAGTTTCTTTAAGTAATTACACAAGAGTTTCATGTCCTTTGTCCTTCTCTTTCTCCTCCTTGACTCCCATATTATGGATTCCCCCCTAATGAACTTTACCATTGGGTACGCTATAATCTTACTATCCTTTTTTTACCTTGGAAACTCTATTAAGGGAAATGCTAACTAGAATATTCCTATCCCTCCTCAACTCCCCTAATCCCATAATCCTGTAATACCACAGTTTCTATACTATACCTGGAATTCAAAGAGTTTTGGCCGCAGGGAGAAGCGGAAGAAGCTACGGCTAGTGCTAGCGCTAGCCGTAGCTTCTTCGGTAAAGTGCTGAGCTCCTTCACGTGCGGCTAAAGGAGCTCTTGTTGCTTCCTCTGCCTACCCCTTGCGCTAAAGTACGATACACTGAAAACCATGCCCAGCAGAACTAAGTGCTTGCTTCTGCCCCTCAATGATAAGCTTTCTGAAAGGAAATCTTTGCCCCTTGTATGGTACACGGAACTTAAAAGGAGGAAGCCCACCAAGCGGAACTGCACTATCAATAAGTGGGACACCCAGTTTCAGTGGCGTGGACCATAGAGGTAGGGGCAAGAGACGCAAAGGGGCAATAGAGAAAGCAGCGGATCCGGAGCAGGGGCGAGCGAATCCATAACCACCAGATCGATGGATTGAGACCCCTGTGAATGATCCAACAGTTCCATCTCCAGTAAAAATAAATAAAAAAAAGCATAAGAGGTGCATCTGATCGGGTAGCAGTGGGAGAGAGGAAGAAGGAAGAGTTTGCGAGAGATCTGTCTCATAGAGAGATAAACATATATAAACATATAATCGGAAGCCTGACACAGCGGATTCGACTTAAACAATATTTCAGTAAAGAAACCTAGCCTTAGCTCTCGAACTCCAATAGCAGCTTCGCTCATTCGGATACCTCGTAATTCGTCTTTGCCCGCGAGTTCGCCTCTCCTTAGCAGTCTTTGCCAGCTATTTGTGGTTGGAAAATCCTCTCGCTTTGCTCGAGGAGCTATTCCATACCCACACTAGCTTTTTCTTGACAGAGACCTCTCAACAACCAGTGATTTAGCCTTTGAATCATACTTCCCCAACCTAACTCGTTGTGTACTAACGTCAGTCATACCGCCGTTTCATCGTCAGATGATTCGAATGATGGTAAAGCAGCAGTTTAAAGCGTAAATAAAGCAAAGATCTCACTCGCTTTTTCCACATCGATTGCTATAGTAGGCTCAAGAGAAGTCTCAAATCGCTACCTGGGGCGTGGGTGATTAAAAGAAATGAAGCGGGAAGAGCTTAAGGCTAGCTAATCTCAATCATAGAGCTAGAGGTAGTCTCTCTAAGAGCTATGAATGAACTAGTAAACCTCCCACTCGCTTGGTCTAGCGGGAGATGGCACCATTACTTCCTAAAACTAAAAGGGATAAGCAGCAACAAAGAATGGACATAATTAGTAAGATCTATCCTTCTTCTACCCTTGGGCATCTTTAGGGCTAATCCTAAAACTTACAACATAGGTATATAGTCAGTAGTGTGCCAAAGGGCGTTAAGGCTCCTCTATGTATGGTTCTTTTCTTTTTCTGAAAAAAAATTCCCTTGTAGCTCTTAATGCCATTAATCTTTCTATACCCGTAGGAGATTGAAGATGGAATGCTTGGTAGCAGTCCTCTAGTAAGTACTAGGAAAAACCTCTCTTTGGCTAGAGGGGATGGAATTCCTGTCTAAAGCATGTCTCTGGGAGAAAGTCAAGGTACTCATTCCTTGAAGTGAGGGAGAAGGTGCGTAGCCGCTGTTATGTTAGGAAAAAGCCAATGTTAGCAAGATAAGATGCTAGTGCTCATGCCAAGAGAGGCTGCCAATAGCCACTATCCCAGATTCCATGCAAGTGCATGAATCCGATCTGACTCCTCACGCTGGCAAGGAAAGAAATGAAATAAGGGGAGGTCCTAACTGAATGAATTGAGGTTGAGTAAAAGCCATTCGCTTGAGGATTGGGATCTTAGGGCACTGTATAATTCAAGATCCTCATAAACTATTCAAGGCCCTGATGGTCACTCTCCCCACGCTCTACTACAGGAAAGCTAGCCTCCACTGCACGCTAAGAAGCAAGTCCCGACTAACTAAGTAAATCGACTTAAATTGCTATCTTCTTTCACTAGCGATAGAGCGAAGCGTAGCCGCCGATACCGAGAAAGCAAGCCGATCATAGACGGAGCTTGAAGTGAAGTGTCCGCCCTT
>NC_142443.1:10182500-10220000 GCF_059453495.1 Arachis ipaensis | reverse complement strand
GTAAGACCTGCAGTTGACCCGCTTTCTATGAACTTATCTGATCTGTCATATCCAGTTGACCTGGTCGAACTATCTGAAGTGGAGAAGGAAAGAAGAGCAAAAAAAAGGGGGCGGAGATCTCACCTGCGGCAGAGGTAGCTGCATCTAAGCCTTATCTGGGCAAGTTGGCTTCATCGACTCAGCAATTGAAGTGGTTGATCTTGAACCAATTTGTTCATCAGTTGCCCCATGAATTACCCGGTAAACTCTCCTGGATCAATAGCATTGGATCGGGAATGTGGCCATTTCACTATTTTACATTGATCCACAGCAGATAGAGGAGAAGACTAAGCCTTTCTTTTCTTTTAGACTGTTTCAATTTCACCGGCCAGGTTCGAGACTCTCTTCCCTTTCCTTTCTAACTAGACTAAAGTAAAGATACTTGTTGAGTTGAGGAAGCATCCGATTTCTAACTACGAGGCAGTTTTCAAGCTAACTGAACGCCTATCTGCTGTTACTGTTCTCGTTGCCGGTGTGACATTATGAGTATGAGTAGACGGCGCTCTCTTTCCTGTTGTTTTGGGGTTCATAACCGGTGCAGTTAAGGGAATATCAAAAGTTCTTGGAATAAGAGCTATGGGACTTAATGGCTTTGAGGGAGAAGTAATGCCCTGCTATTGACTCATCTGCTATTTCATTCAATCCTAGGGCATTCAAAGAAGAGTACGAGTTAGCAGGGCTTTCCAACCTTGAGCAGCTTCTTGGCCAGAGATTCCCAGCCGGTTTTTTTTTACAGCTATGGAATACAAGAAAACTACTACGCCTTAGCGCAAGGGTTGTCGTATAGAAGGGAAGAAGCGAGCCTTGGAGCATTCTCTGATCTGATCCTCATGGAATCCATTCCATTCATCCCCTTGGAATGGGGCGGAGATATGGATTTCGAAAATAGACGCGAGAAAGAAGCCATCTTTCTCCTATAGTACAAAGAATGGACTTTGAAGAAAGGCGATGAATTGGGTCATCAGAAATTGAGAAACTAGGCAGATCTTGTGTGAGATCAAGACAAAGGCAAAGCGCCTAAGATAGAGTGGAAGTTCTTCCCTCCCGTTAATGGCAGAACCATTGTCAAACCTCCACCTTCCGCGATGATTCCAAGTGGTCTGAGTGCTTACTTGGGTACTTTATTTAATTTAGGGCAAACTCCAATACCATGTGGTTAACAATATAGCACATAATCTTTGTGAGAAAGAGGTATTCTTGTCTTTGAGGTTCTATCACATGAAAGCAGATTCCACTTTTGAAGATTTAGCAATGAAGAAAAGAAGCTAAGCGCTCCGTTTTGGAGGCAGGTGCTTGGCTCTTTTGCAGGGAGACCCCTAATTCTCAGAATGTGGCATCCAAAGCTTATTCTCATTAAAGGCTCGAACCCTAAGATACCAGTCTGGGTTAAGTTCCACAGCATTCCTGTATCTCTTTGGTCAGCCTCTGGTTTCAATTAGTTGACCTGAGACTGGCATTTATTTTTCTTTCCTAGGGATGAGACAAAGTCTGAAAGGTCACTGTGCATGAATAAGAAGGAATAGCAGGTTCACGGTAAATATAAATTTTTACAGGCTATTGGGATCGAGCCCAGACCAAACGAAAGGGAAGCATTTCTTTGAACAGCAGAAAAGCCGGATGAGGAGTAGTTTCAAACAGAAGTCAAGTAAACTGATTCAAGTTAGCCCAAGCCCAGTCTTCCCTGGTAGGACATCCAGGACAGGACATACCAGGAGGAGGTTGAGAAAGTGAACTTAGGGGAAGATGGGGAGATAAAAGAGGTCAAAATCGGGACATCGTTCTAAAGACACAGCTTCTTTAGTTGCTCAGGGAATACAAAGACGTCTTCGCATGGTCTTATGAGGATATGCCTGGGTTAGACACTGACATGGTGGTCCACAATTTTCCGCTTAGACCGGAATGAAAGCCAGTTAAACAGAAGTTGAGGAGGATGAAAATACCCCCGGCGAATAAGATCAAGCGATCTGGGATCCCACCTTTGATCGAGATGAAGGTGTAGTTTTCACTAGGAATCCAAGGGTTGCCGATCAGGTTAAGTAAAGTAGTAGTTTTATGTCAGATTGTTGCTCATCAAAAGGGGGAGACCCATTCAAAGCTCAGTGGTAGCACTCGACTTCGGTGCTAGGCCTGACTAGATGTTCGGAAGTGAAAGAGGGAGCACAGTACGCACTGATGAGCAGCCCGACTTAGACGACTAATGCCTTCTCCCAACCTCCAATTTGAGGTTGAGCACAAGAAAAAGCAAAAAAGAAGCAACTCCTTGAGCGCTAGGAGAGGGACCGCCAGATTGAGGATGAGGAGCGGGGTCGTTTTTCAAGCACGAATAGAACGATCTAAAGGGGTGTGCAACCTAGAGAGATGGCCGTCTCTCTTTGATGAATGTGGTATCGAGGTTCGGTTCATTTGGAAAAGAGGTCAGTCTTAGGGGAGACCATGCGAATGGTTGAATTGAATACACGTTTTATCATTAATCCAATCTAAGCGGATGACACGTTTTAACTTAAGGCGTTGAAAGAGAAATTCTTATACCAGTCTTTCTTTACTGCTTAACTGAGCTTCTTTTAGAACGGGTAAAGGAAGGAGCTTTCCCTCCTAAGAGCTTTCCACCAAGCTTGTCACTTTTAGAAACCTCTTCACAAAACTTAATTCATAAGCTAAAGAAGGGGATAAGCACATTAACTAAGTTTACCAAAATCCCCCGAGCTTTTCTCCTAAGGCGGGATTGGGGGGATAGATGGATTTTTTTTAAGCATATTAATTAAGAAGCAAGAAGGCTTCGGGGGATCTTCGACTTAGTAAAGGAGCCGGGAAACCACCCTGTGTTTGTTTCGCCTGCTGCCGCAGAAGAGAGGCAAAGGAGCCGATTGGAGGAATGCTTCTTTTTGGTGAAACGCCCGGGTAAACGCATCCCTTTTAGATGGATGTTGTGGATAGAGGAGCTCCAGTTCTTGCATCCTTATTTGGCGCGCGGGAAGCCGAGAGCTTACCCCCATCTTAGGTGGAACGGATTTCTTCAAGCCAAGAAAGGTCCAGCAGACCGGATGCTCTGACCTATCAAGACCCACCAAAATGAGTAGTAACGACTTTCTAAAATAAAATATTATTTTACATTAATGGAATCATAAGATGTCTGTAGAATTGAGTGCTCTTAAAGAAAAACCGCCTACCTGTATACCAAAGGGATACACAAGTGAAGCGAGCGGTCCTCTTCTCTTTTTGAAAGAGCGAAAAAGGGATTCGTGCTTGGATGTCGAGATCAGGGGACTTTATCCAATCCATGCGGCGAAATCGATTTGTGGTGGAACAAACTCCATATAAATAAATATTTGTTTGCTTCGATACAAGAGATCGGCCCCGAAGCAAGGTATGGTGGGTGCCAGCTACTTTCACTTGTTAGGAGTAGGGGCTGAAAAGAGCTCTTTGTATAGGTTGGGTTTGCTGGGCTTTGATGCTTACCTTATTATTATGAAAAGGGGAGGTTTTGATAAAGGAGCTTTGAAGCCCTTTTGCTGGATTGTTGGTCTGCAGCCCCGCCCTATAGAATGAATCAAATAAGGAGGGAGAGGCCCATTGATGACCTTGCCCGAAGCATTGTCCTAGCCCCTGCTCTTAACTTAAATAAATGGGATTGATCCAAGGAAACTGAATACTCAATAGCTGTTAGTGACTCCATTAATTCTCTATCTGCTGGATTGACCCTTCCAGTTGGCCTAAAATCACTGAATGGAACTGAACACTATTCTGCAGGGAAGGAACCCTCAACTCACAGAGGGAAAGGGTAGTGATGCCTCTGAACCAAAAGAGGGGGCCCCACTTAAAATAAAACTCCATCTATCGATTCTTGAGATGCGAGATGTTCCCTACTCTCTCCTTTTGATGCCCCTACTATTGCTGCCTAATGGTTTGATTGCTCCCCCCAATCACTTGGGAATGCTCGAATATAGGAGAATCTGCTGTTCTCATGTAAGCCGACACAGCCCTGAATCTCCGTAACGATTATAACGGCCGAGGTTGATTCAATGTCCTCCTGCCTAGGTAGGAGTGGGCACCAGAATGATTCTAGCTCTCAACTAGGTCTTTTCCACTCGTGCTTAACACATGATTAGTGGAAATCCTCATTCCGTACATCTCCTCGTCAATTTGGGCATGAGCTCGCAGCCTAGATTATGGGGGAGAATGAATGGCTCTGTGACTCCATATTTCGCCTTGAAGGGAAAGCAAAGCTACGTCTCGTCAAAGGGCTTACCCCAAAAAAAAGCCCTTTCTCGTTTATGGAGCGACCTGTGCGTAGATTTGAATGACAGGGTTTGATAGTTTTCTCATTAATTCGGGATCCTTACCTCAGCGGTGCCGAAGTTTGGTTACGCCTCGGGCTCGGGGGTCTATCCCGCGTCCCAAAAAAAGGGTTCCCAGAAATGGAATTTCGCACCATGCTAAATCTGGGGGTGGCATAATAGCCGCGGAGTTGCTTATGATTTTTGATAGGAGTTGTGGCCGACCTGGGTTCCATTCCTGGGGAAAGTAGCCCAGCCGATTACTATGTATTACTTATATATATTATCTGATAGGGATGTCACTTCAGCTAATAAATATTTATTTTAGCAAGTTCTGATTAACGTGCACCAGCCCCTCCTTATGCGTCCCCTTCTTATACTATTCTTCCTCTTTCGAGTATGAGAAATTCCTCCCCCTCGTAGATTTAATGTTCTGTACGAAGAAGGCATTCTTGCTAAACCTATTCATTTCGGGATAAAACCATGGGCAAAGCACAGTGGATTTCTTTCTTCCAAAACTTGACTGATGATCAAATAGTCTGGAGAGCACCATGGCTGGCACAAGTACCAGTCCTGTACCGTTGCGGGGATTACCCCTGGGTCATATTATTATTAGGGCTATGGGGCGGCATCAGTTATGCACCAGCAATGCTTCGGCGGCAGCTGGGGTTGGGGTCATTAGAGTTCATCATCCCCATGACGCATGGTCTAAGAAAGTGGGAATTCACTTTCGGGGACCCAAAGACGGCTGATATAGTCAGAATGGTAATCGACTTTTGGAAGGAAACTCAGCGGATCAAGACAAGTCGATACACAAAGCAGACAACTCCAGCCTCTATGGCAAGCCACTCGTGGTAAAGGTTTTCTAGCCCCGATGGTGTTCAGACCAGAGTTATCAGCGCCTATGAAATTGGAAGCCCAATCTTATGTGGTCGAAACCAAAGCCGGGAATGAAGTGTCACACTCAGGATGGTCGACCAAGACTGCCTCCTTAGCAGCCGTCAATTAAAGGCTTCGGTACTAAGCTCACTGCTCCGGGAACCCTCTTCCATTCGGAGCACGCATCGTAATCGTACCGCTAGAAAACGGGGGAAAAACAATCCTCTACTGCCCATTCCATGAATGAGCAGGCCTTGGTGAGTCCGGTTTTCTGTGCTACCTACCGCTAATTCCTTAAACAATCACTCTTATACCTCTTACAGAGAGTGAAGTGACCAATAGGTATTGGGCACGAACGCTTTAAGATAGGTTGCTTTCCGTTAACAAGACAACAAGCCTGCCTGGCCTTCAATAGAATTGGGAGCAGATGTGGCATTTATTTCTTCTATGTACAAAAACAAAGGCAGGTTCACTTGAATAGGAAGTGGAATCAATCCCGTTTGCTACAGGATTCTTTCGATCTGGTAAACCCCTTTTTACTAGAAAGTAAAATCTCAGTTTGAAACCCCAATACTTGCTACTTCAGCAGAGGCATCTTCCTGGCTTAGAAAAGATCCGCTAGAGATTCCCTCTGACTCCTAGTCGAGATCTTCTCTTTCTCCTATCCCGGTAGACGGGCGAGCATCTCCGAACCTTAAGAAGTTAGTTTTAAAGAGAAGGAGTACCGCTCAAGCTTCAACTCCGCTCCTTTCCTCAGTTCGGGAGAATGAATATTCTGTATTCTCGACCAAAGAGGGTATATGTAAAAATATAGAGCGATCGGGTGAGGGAATACAGAGTAACTCGACCAAAAAAGAAGGGTTCAGAAGTGAAAATAGATAATAAGTGAAGAAAGGAAGTTTTATTCCTCGTTCGAGTGTTCCGTTTTGTAAGAACTGTTAACGTAATAAATTCCATAAGAGAAGAAGGTTCCCCGTAGACCCTTTCTAGAAGCATTAGCCGGTTGGGAAGTAAATTCCTTTAAGCAAGCAAGTAAACTCATTCACCTTTCCCTTACTCAAGTCAACTACCTTTCTCGTTGGGGCTTACAATTAACGCTTTACCTTTTCTCGGACAAAGGCTGATGCCAGCTAAAGATTGAATCGGAAAGGCATTAGAGGGGTCGGCATTTTCCTCTTTATCTGATGATAAGTTGAGGTACTGTCGCCAACTACCCGAGTCAGCTTCAGAATTCTCTGTTGAATAGGATCCGGCATCACCCCTATTCGGCCCTTGGTTAACTGTCTCGTTTCCTCCCGTCATATTCATTATCGTTCTGTCAAAGATCCCGAAAGCGGCTAGAATCTAAACCAAAAGAAGCCCTCCTTCACAGCCTAAGCCCCTACTCAACAGGACTCGACTCCCAAAAGAAGGGTAGTCAAAGACTACCTCTTTCTCCTGGCCTGGCTGGCTCTCCTACCTGGGATCCCTACTATCATCCATATCCGTAAGCATTCCAAAACCGACCCTTGTTGGAAGGAAGGCTTACTGCTTTTTGGTTGTTGCAAGGGAATAGCTTAGCTTTCCGGTTGTCTGCTAGCCTGTGTAATAGTAAGTAATAGCCCCCAAGGGCTTATCTTCTTCTAGCATCTCCCGTAGCGGAGAAGGGACCATTGACTTTGCTTCGAATCAATCCTATCATCAGTAGGGGCCTAATGCCAGTCTTCGAGGCAAGCGAATCGAATCGGACTAAAAGGAATAGGTTTCCTATCCCCTAGGTGGCAGAGCTGCCTTTAGAGTTTAGAGTAGAGCTCACTTCCCCACTCGGTTCCTAATCTGTGGATTACTAAAAGACTCCCGATACCGGACATTACGCATTAGACTGATTGGACCACTTAATGGGACCCCTTTGGCTTGGCTATTCTGGGCCTTCTTCTATTCGTACCTGCTTCCGTTTCTCCCCCCGCCATTAAATTCAATTCTTTCAGGTCCAGGCCTCAGGCACAGACCAGAAACTTAACTGATACGAAAAACTAAATAAAGCACAAAAAAAAGTCACTAAACAGCTTTGCTTGCATGGAAGGCAATTGCGTTAGAGAATCCTAATCCGGGGATTTGTTCCAGTAATGGCATAAACGTCCCGGAAAGATCTGATATGAAATCTGATCTGGATCTAACCAGTAACCCTGCATTCAAGCTGAATAAAGTCTGTCTAACTCCAACCATGCTTTTACACACGCACCGTGTACGAAAAGGTTCCTCTCGACTGTCAAGAAAGCATTATCAATACAGGAAGCAAAGAATGCCCGGATGACCCGATTGTACTAGCCTTATTCCATTCCAGTACTGTAATAAGCTAGCACAATAAGGGCCTTCGAGCAGCAAGCCGGGGGGACAGTCTTTTAGTTTATTAGTTCTTTACTCTACGCTAATAACATAAGTTAGTAGACTAGCTTCGCTCTTCTTATAATGCTTGTGAGTAAGTAACTCTATGAAAGCCCTGCCCTTTAGAGAGCCCCTTCTACTACTATAGCAAAGCTATTGGATTAAAGCTAGGATAGGCGCCTGGGTGCTTTAATGGATTTTGGTAGCGGATCTTGCTGTTAGACGAAGTGGAGCAAGGAAATGCCCTGCCCGAAATAAGGCTACGGAACGTAGTTAGTGCTTCCCAGTTGTGGAGCAGGAAGGTATTCCCTGCTAGTTTTTAAGTTCCTTCTAATCTTCTTTTTTGCGCTGGTTGTTAAAGCTCTTTCTATCTTAGCATTACGAGGAAAATGCAAAATGGAGGTTCAGTCCCTTTATTACAGGGGCGGAGTTGCCAAAGAGAGTATCAGATCGAGATGAAAAGACGCTAGAGATGCTGAAGAAAGAGGACAGATAGGAATGCCAGGTTAGCATTTTTTTGGTATTTTCTGGGAACCTATGTGATTGTGGCTCCAACCTCTAAACCAAGGATGGTATCTAAAAATGGCCAATCATTTGCCCCCTTACTCTAACATCGAAAGGAGCATATGCTGGGCTTCCACTGTTACTGCCATTGGATTGAAAACTTATAACATGGCGGTGATGAAAGGGCAGGAACAAGTAGTAAAGTTACATGGTCCCTTCTGGTTGCTGCAGTTGTGGTTGTGGGCATTTGAAAGAGTTAAGGACATTAGTCCGCCACCTCATTCTAAACCCTCGGAGGTTTTTCCAGGTCCGAAGGAGTATCTTATGTAAGATTCTTGCACAAGGGATGAGAGCGAAGAAAGCGCATAGGGCGATAAATGATCCTGCACTATCCGTTTTTCACTAAAAGAAAGGCCTTCTTAAATCTTTCTTATAATAAGATTTCATATAATAAGAAGTCGTTAAAGCTAAGGGTTGGCCATTACTATAAGGGAAAGGTAAAGGACTCACTCTAACTCTAGTCAGGAATAGAGAAAGCCGAAGGTTGGATCAAGGGATCGAAATGAAAGACAAATAAAATTCCTATATCCCCTAAGCTGCTACAAATCGAATAGAAAGTGTTGTCGGGCCTACCTATCTCTTTGGAAGAAGGATATCTCATAGTTGACAGATCCGATCTTATCTCCGTCTTTTTGTTCTCTTTTGCCTCCCGAGAATTCACATCATCATTTTTCTATTAGTTAGTAAGGTCTGATCTACTCTATTTCTATATAAAAGCACTGCCAAGTCCAAAGGAGTGAAGCAAGAGGTCTTTAATGAAAGAAAAGGGGCAAGTTCAGAGAGGAATTCCCGAAAGATCTTAAAATCGGATGGGATCCTAAGTACTATGTACGCTAAACTTTTGAGCCCCCGCCTTCCCTAGGAGCAGAACATAAAGGATATCCTTATCTGTCAGGACGGAAGATTTTGTTCTTCATTCGCTTTGGTGAAGACTGATATCAGATAGCCGTACCGTCATCTCCTTCAATTTCAATTTGTTTAATGACCGACCCACTAATACAATAAATTTCCCCGGAACACAAGACCTAGACTTTACAACCCCCGAAAATGAAAACGTTCATGAGAAGCCACAGTTGCATGAAATCTGGTGTGGTCAATCACATCGAAAAGTTGTCTTAACAGCGACATCCATTTTGCACTCGAAGATCTAGCGGGCCTGGGCCCAATTTGAAAGGGACCAAAAGGCAAAACCTATGGAAAGAAATTTCGACATTACTTAGCCCCTTTTCTTGCTTGACAGAGTGTGGTGTGGTGTGAACAGAATGTCCTGTTCAAAACTAGAATTTACTTAGCTTAGAATAAGAAGAAGTTCGAAAGCCAATCATAGAAGGCTAGGCACCTAGATTGCTAGACCCTTTTTTCTTTGCTACCTTGTTCAAAGCACTTTCTATTTATGGTTCTGACTTTATGAATTCAGCTTTTGTTACTTATGCCAGAAATAGAGTCGGCGGGTCGTCCCAGAATCCTCTCTCTCTTCGCGATTTCCTTGACTGTAATCTTACCTTTTTCCGGGACCCGGCGTTTATCGCACTGCTGCCACCAAGAACGCGCCCCCCCGAGCATTTCACAATTCCTTAGAAGAATCCAAATACAGCACATGACGCTTTCCATTAGATTATCAGCGACAAACACTAAATCATTCCTAGGTACAATGAAAAATTACGTAAAAGAAATGCTAAAACTCCCATACTAAACCAGCTTTTAGTTAAAATTGTTTCCAAAGAGAAAAATCTGGTAGCCTTTCAGATCCCGTTGATCATATAACTGGGAGGGAACGTGTCACATTAGAGGTGAACGATCTGAGATGTCCGATAATTACCACGATGAGGCTGGTCCCTCTTTCATTTTAGTAGACTAAACTATGAATATGAATGAAGAAATGAATGAATGCCGGGCTCTTTCTTTTACTGCTAACCCCAAGAAGTTTCTTAATGCTTCTATTTTCTGTTTCGTCGAGCCCCGTGTGGTCCTCTTTTTAGTGTGGGTTCCATTGGATGAATCTCTCAAGTCAAGGTTCACGTACATAGCAGCAAGAATGGTGCAGCGCCTATTTCTCGTTCTCGCTCGGGAGCCAAAACGAACACGCCTGCTACCTACTGTACTGGACCCTCGACCAGGCATTCTACCCTTGTCGAATCGGAACCAACCACCACTGTATTGCGCTCGAACAGTTGAGCGGCCGCCGGCCAGCTACTTCCGTACCGTACACAGATATAGATTCATTCTTCGTACCTGGTCCAACTTCACAACCCCTCGCGGGTTGGTCAGAAGTCAGTCTTGTTTGGTAGGACTCTATTGGACAAAGCAAAGAAAAGAGAGTGCTCGACCGGCCAACAAAGACCGTAATTACATAGATAACAGCTCCTCCCTTTCTCCGTCTTTAAGGCTTTAAGGCGAACCGTATAGCGGCCGGAAAGAAAGACGACCTCACCTTCTCGTAGATGGTGTCAGTGAGAGCTACTTGAGTATCCTCCGTTGACCTTCTTTTGTAGATAGAATCCTCAATGAGTGGAAACAGGCAACCTTACTAATAAAGGTGCGCTTGTTGAGTAAGGCCTTTTGCAGGAGTGCTAACGCGCGCCCTTATTCTTCGCTTGCTCCGCAGTACGAGCCTCATACAGAGCAGCGCCCCTTTAATATGATGAGGAGAAGAGGTCTATGACTTTATTAATTTTAGAAACTATGCCCTCTTCTAGTAGAGTCGCTTAGATAGATCCTGGAGTTCTAACATTTGAATTTCTCAACCATTCCACGTTTCCGAAACGGATCCTATCAAATATTTTACTTTTTATATGATCATCTCTATTTTAGGTATTCGGGGAATTCTCCTTAATAGACGAAATATTCCTATTATGTCAATGCCAATTGAATCAATGTTATTAGCTGTGAATTCGAACTTTTTGGTATTTTCCGTTTCTTCGGATGATATGATGGGTCAATCATTTGCTTCATTGGTTTCAACGGTGGCTGCTGCGGAATCAGCTATTGGGTTAGCCATTTTCGTTATAACTTTCCGAGTCCGAGGGACTATTGCTGTAGAATTTATTAATAGCATTCAAGGTTAAACATGACTCCTAGAGAATTACAAAAATACGAAGTTCTCTTTTCTCCTTTCGTTCTCTTCTTTCTTTTTGATTTTGACTTGGTTGGCAGGGTCAGGGCCTTTCTCGCTGGGCGAGCGCATCCGATTGATTCTAAAGTCCTTTCCTAAACCACTTCCCGTTCAGTTGCTGAAAGATAGAGAGAACCTTTCTAAATGAGATTGAGTTCCACGAATATGCAAGCTAGAAAGATGCTATTTGCTGCTATTCCATCTATTTGTGCATTTAGTTCAAAGAAGATCTCAATCTATAATGAAGAAATGATAGTAGCTCGTTGTTTTATAGGCTTCATCATATTCAGTCGGAAGAGTTTAGGTAAGACTTTCAAAGTGACTCTCGACGGGAGAATCCAGGCTATTCAGGAAGAATCGCAGCAATTCCCCCATCCTAACGAAGTAGTTCCTCCGGAATCTAATGAACAACAACGATTACTTAGGATCAGTTTGCGAATTTGTGGGACCGTAGTAGAATCATTACCAATGGCACGCTGTGCGCCTAAGTGCGAAAAGACAGTGCAAGCTTTGTTATGCCGAAACCTAAATGTTAAGTCAGCAACACTTCCAAATGCCACTTCCTCCCGTCGCATCCGTCTTCAGGACGATCTAGGCACAAAGTTTAACTTATTAGTTAGGAGGAAATTTTGCCCCCAGTGTATCTCGAAAGCAGAAAAAATAGAACTCATTCGAGAGAGCTTGGTGGTCTTAAGAATAAATAAGACGAATAGAATCTAATTCATGTTCATGCTAACAGAAGAGCGGATCCAATACAATGTAAATAATATATGCAACTTCTTTCTCAAAAAGTGCTTGCTGCACTTCTTTCTCATGAAGCTGCTTTGCAAGAAAGGTTTGAGTTCCCTCCGGGGGTTCTGATAGCCAATGCTTCCTACGCTCCAGCCCTTAGCCCTTAACTCCTTAGCACAAGCACTAAGTAAGCCCTCCAAGGCCTTCAATATCGCACCTACTAGGACTTCATTTTCGTTTTCGAATAGGACTACTTCTTTCTTTTCTGTATGCTAGGGCCGCCCGCACGCTTTAAGGGTTGTTGAAGGTATTGCACTAAGAAAGACTCCTGCCGTTGCTATGCTAAAGGTAAGATTTTCTTTGAAAGCCGCTCAAGCAATTTCTTTAAAAAAAGAAGAGCAAGCAAGACAAGATAAGGCTCGAAAGCTGCGAAGAAAGTAGAGCAGCTCTAATCGAGCTGTGAAATTGGTGTGGTGAGGTATTGGAAGTGTTCAGCGAATATAGATAAAGACACTAAAAAAGAGCACCGTGCTATACTGCTCCATAAGGTAAGGAGGGCTTCCGCAAAACTAGGTAGCTTTCGCTAATGAGAGATGGATTGGGGGATTAGGTCTCCTAATTCATGGAATTTTTTTTCTCTGGATAAGTTTCTTTTTAAAGCAGCATTCTCCCTCGACTCGATCTTGAATTGAATTATCGATAGAACGTTGATCAATATTCAGGAAGAGATCGAGGATCACAGCAGGATCCTATCTGATCTTTGTCAACACAGGACTCGAAGCCCCCTGCTCAAACAAAAGGCTAATCCTTCGGAATTGAAAATGCCTTTCGTATTATATTAATTATAGTGGAGGGGAGAAGACTCATTTTGAATTCTATCTATATAGGGGGGAGCCATTGTGAAGCCTAGAGAGGCGGAAGCGGAAAATCGCTTCTACCGAGTTCCCCAACAGCAGCCTAGCTTAGTAGCTTAACTCTTTCTACTGGCGCGGCGCTGCTGGATGCTTCTGATCAATAGAACAGGAAGAGGAGTCAGCCAAAAAGAAAGAACACCAAAAGTAACGACCACCAAGATACGCATAGTGATTCGATCTTTTGATCACCCATTTTTGGAAAACCATTTTGGGCCTTACACACGGAAGATTGGATTGCCTGAATCACGAGTCTTATATACTGTGTTACGATCACCTCATATTGATAAAAAGTCCAGAGAACAATTTGAAATGGAAATCAAGAAACAATTTCTGGTCATAAAAACAGAAAAGCATGAATTGCGAAAGAAGTTCTTTCGGTTAAAACGCCGTGCGACTCGGAGGACATAAGACTTCTTGGTCAAGCCAAAAAGATTGCCGGCAGAATGCTCCTACCCCACCATGCCTGGCCCTTTACCTTACCTTAAGAAGAGGGGGTATGAAGCGTGGGAAACAATGCAAGAAGTGTATGATAAACAGGTAACCTTAAGGAGTGGCGGCAAAGCTCTTGATTGATCAACGCGAGTGAACTGTGCTTAGACGCTTCGTAAAACCGCACCGATCTACGAGAGGAGCTGATGGATGAGTAGGCTTCCCCTTTCGATTTACGGAATGTGTGTGATCTGGGACACGATGGGGGTTTGCGTGCCTCGGTAGGAAAGAGATCACCGGAGTATAGCACAAGATCGCCTTTTTTTCTTGCTGCCATGGGGTCGACCTGTAAACAAGGTAAACCCAATGGGAACCAAAAAAGGGAGGGTACCACATTGACATTGGGCAGAAGACGATCCAAAAAGCGAAGGCTCACCCCCTTCTCACTTAAAGGGAAGGCGATCGGCAGTGAGGGATGCTTACCTTCTTCTTAGAGAGAGGGGAAAGGGGCAACCTATCTTACTAATAATAAGAAAGGGGGTGGCATCGACTGGGTTTTGAAACCCAGTTGGTGTAAGTAAGGGATGAATCACCCCTTGCGGTCGGATTGCCAGAAAGGGTGCCGACTGTCCATGAGGCGAACAATCGGTAGCGAGATACAGATCCGGAGAGATCTGGGTCTTCTATCTCAACATTTGGTTGTTTAACCTCACTCCACGACGCATGGAGTCCCATTTGTTTGGTTTGGTTAACTAGGTGCCCCCCCACGACTGATGCGACATTAAGTCGTTTAGGCGAGTTTTGGTGTTTATTAAGATACACCAGTTTGTCAAATGAATCCGGTTGGATTCGCAAATGCCTTATACTTTAGTATTGACATTTGAGGGCGGTGATCTGGTCCCAGTGGAGGTTAGTCCAATGACTGACTTCTGCATCAGGTACCCAAACCTGATAAGGAAAGACATGAGAATTCTTCCAGGTATTTGTTTGACAAACTGTTGTATCTTAAGACCATCAAATGGCACAAGATTTTTGAAAATCTTGGGCTATTAGTATCTATCAAAAGATAATACTAATAATAGCTACCGGCGGTCTGACCAAGGAACTCTGTATAGGAGCATACCTCGTTGCCAAACAGGTAATTCAGTTAAACCGACGATCTAGCCCTCTGTTTACTGCTTTCTAAGAAAAACAAACAGCAACTTGCTGTAAGCAAGCGTATGCAGGGGTCAGTAAGTCGCACAGTTTATTACCTGTGCCAGTGTCTCTGACGAGGTCAGGATACCATTATACCTTCCTTCCATCACAAAATGATTATGAAGAAGGATCTGAAGGCCGACTTATGTATGGGTTCATATATCTCTTTAGTCTTTGTTGGGCTCTTCGCCTGGCGAAACGGATTGACAGATCGATATTGAAATCGATAGTAACCCCTTCCACCGGTCTGCCAAGACAGTCTCAATTAAGAAATGATATTGTCGCTTTATCTAAAGACCTGATCCTAAGGTACTTTCCTAGTTTTCTCTCAACTCCCTTGTGTCAAGGGGTACGTTGGGAGCCTGGAAAGCGAGACCTTCGTGGAGGCCGTAAAGGTGAAAAGACGCGTGGAGGAATATTCTACCCTACCATCTGCGTCATGAAATCGTTTGGTTTGTACATCAATAGCCATTGTGACTATGATGCAGGGTTTCCTCTAAGGTCCCCTTTATCCGAGACCCTTCTAACCAAAAGAATGAAGAGATATCTCCATAGTCTACAGAGACCGCTGAGAGTACCATCAACTCTCTTTCGGGTCTAGACACTTCGGTGAGTCTATTGACTCAGGCTCCCCTGGTAGACTATCGCAATCTACCGAGGCTGGCGCTGGTAAGAGACGGATATTCGCCATAGGTAACTTTGTGAATCAAAGGGTATTGAAGCCTCTTCATGATTTCCTCATCGCTTCGGTCTATTCCAATGGATGGAACTTTGAATCAGCTCCGATCGTTCGTTGGATAGATGAAAAGGTTTCAGTAAGGTTTATTCTTTTGACTTGAAGTCTGCCACCGATAGGTGGCCCCTAAGTCTGAAGACTAACCTTATTAGAACTTTCTTTGGTAAGTCTGTTGGAGATTGTTTAGATGCAATCTTCAGCAGATCTATCTTTGAAGTACCTTTCTTCGCTCAGTTCGAGGTGTCGTATTCTTTAGAGTAGGACAACCTCTTGGCTTTCTGTCTTCTTGGCCTCTCTTCACTTTAACACATCACTTAGTGATGTTTTATTGTGCAGAAAAGGTGTACCCAGGACAGCGCTTTACTAGGTATGCCATTCTTGGAGACGATGTTTGTATCGCCGACGAGAATGTGGCCTGGCCTCTCTTCTTTATCGCCAGACAGTAAATGATCTAGGTCTCGCAATAAGAAAAGAAAGGGGGTGAGATAGGCGACAGGTAGCTTGTCGCGGCCCGCATGTGATAATAGTAAGGGAGGAATCAAGAGATCTTTGCCGGTGCTGACTTGGATCTCGGGTGACGGAATAAGGCGCCCAGAAGCGACGAGCAGTCGCGGTCGAAGCTTGGCTCTAGGCGATAGGCTAGCTGTAAGCTTGGCTACAGCGAAGCGCTTACCAAGTGCGAAGGATTCGTTCCTCTCCCAGCGGATGCGCGTCGTTAGCCTTTCTCTAAAGTAGGCTTTCGCGCCCCCTTCCTTTACGTTGTTGGCCGAGCGTCTTCAAACCTTCGCCACTTGAGCCGTATGCGGGGGAACTCGCACGTGCGGTTCTTAGGGGGGAGAGCTAGTGGGAACCATCCTATCCCAATAGCGTATATTTGGAGCTCAATATGAAATCATCTTTTCTTGCAAGACCCGTTCGGATAAGGGAAAACTCCAGAGATTGCTTCGAAGTAAGATCCTTGCGTTGACCCTCTCCTGAACCTGGGGGGAGGGGTTGAGAGGAAAAGGGGATCCAAATTTCCCATCAATAAAGTGAGGGCTTTCCCTTTTTTTTTAGTGCCTTCCCCACCCCTCTTTCCTTACCCTCTCACTCCCCCTTTTTCAAGAAAAAAGCCCCGCTCCCTAAGCTAAGAAGGGGCCCCTCTCTGATAAGGAAGGAAACGAAAGATTCTCCATTTTATGACAAATCCGGTCCGATGGCTGTTCTCCACCAACCACAAGGATATAGGGACTCTATATCTCATCTTCGGTGCCATTGCTGGAGTGATGGGCACATGCTTCTCAGTATTGATTCGTATGGAATTAGCACGACCCGGCGATCAAATTCTTGGTGGGAATCATCAACTTTATAATGTTTTAATAACGGCTCACGCTTTTTTAATGATCTTTTTTATGGTTATGCCGGCGATGATAGGTGGATCTGGTAATTGGTCTGTTCCGATTCTGATAGGTGCACCTGACATGGCATTTCCACGATTAAATAATATTTCATTCTGGTTGTTGCCACCAAGTCTCTTTCTCCTATTAAGCTCAGCCTTAGTAGAAGTGGGTAGCGGCACTGGGTGGACGGTCTATCCGCCCTTAAGTGGTATTACCAGCCATTCTGGAGGAGCAGTTGATTCAGCAATTTCTAGTCTTCATCTATCTGGTGTTTCATCCATTTTAGGTTCTATAAATTTTATAACAACTATCTCCAACATGCGTGGACCTGGAATGACTATGCATAGATCACCCCTATTTGTGTGGTCCGTTCCAGTAACAGCATTCCCACTCTTATTATCACTTCCGGTACTGGCAGGGGCTATTACAATGTTATTAACCGATCGAAACTTTAATACAACCTTTTCTGATCCCGCAGGAGGGGGGGACCCCATATTATACCAGCATCTCTTTCGGTTCTTCGGTCATCCAGAGGTGTATATTCCCATTCTGCCTGGATCCGGTATCATAAGTCATATCGTTTCGACTTTTTCGGGAAAACCGGTCTTCGGGTATCTAGGCATGGTTTATGCCATGATCAGTATAGGTGTTCTTGGATTTCTTGTTTGGGCTCATCATATGTTTACTGTGGGCTTAGACGTTGATACCCGTGCCTACTTCACCGCAGCTACCATGATCATAGCTGTCCCCACAGGAATCAAAATCTTTAGTTGGATCGCTACCATGTGGGGGGGCTCGATACAATACAAAACACCCATGTTATTTGCTGTAGGGTTCATCTTTTTATTCACCATAGGAGGACTCACTGGAATAGTCCCGGCTAATTCTGGGCTAGACATTGCTCTACATGATACTTATTATGTGGTAGCACATTTCCATTATGTACTTTCTATGGGAGCCGTTTTTGCTTTATTTGCAGGATTTCACTATTGGGTGGGTAAAATCTTTGGTCGGACATACCCTGAAACTTTAGGTCAAATCCATTTTTGGATCACTTTTTTCGGGGTGAATCTGACCCTCTTTCCCATGCATTTCTTAGGGCTTTCGGGTATGCCACGTCGCATTCCAGATTATCCAGATGCTTACGCTGGATGGAATGCCCTTAGTAGTTTTGGCTCTTATATATCCGTAGTTGGGATTCGTCGTTTCTTCGTGGTCGTAACAATCACTTCAAGCAGTGGAAATAACATAACAAAGGCGAACATTCCTTGGGCTGTTGAACAAAATTCAACCACACTGGAATGGCTGGTACAAAGTCCTCCAGCTTTTCATACTTTTGGAGAACTTCCAGCTATCAAGGAGACGAAAAGCTATGTGAAGTAAAAGAAGAAAAGGTCGCCGACTGCTACTAAGAACCTAACAGAACTTTTCCAAATTTGGGTTCCAACGAAGAAGAGTTGAGGACCAACTTCGACCTAATTTTAGAGTTAAGAAAGCAAGCTCAGTTCAGAATGGCTACTTACCAACAGAGGATAGCGAGGTACTACAAGGCCGGAGTGCCATTTTGAAATTGGATCGAGCTGAGCCGGAGTAGCTCCTACTGACTATGACTGGACAGCAGTGGACTCTTTCTCAAGACCCTGCCACCCATCTTTGATTTGAGGAAGCAACCATCACTGAAGCAATGGATTTTGTAGCCAGCTCAACTCCATTTAACAGGTTAGTAGCGAAGGGTAAGGCTTCATTCCCGAGTGGACGAGAAGAAGGAGCAACCCCTATTAAGTTAAGGGAAGAGAAGAAAGGCTATTTTACTAGACTAGCTACCGAGCTGACTCAAGGAAGCCGGAAAGAAAGGGCTTCAAGAGCAACAGAAACTCGAGCTGAGGAGGAAGAGAGGCGGATTCAACTCAATCTTAGCCTAAGTTAAGTTCAGAGAAGAGAATCAAAGGTCAATGGCCAATGGAGGATTTCTCCCTCCCCCGGATTCATCTTAAACCGACCGATATGCCGAGATGACATCCAGCACGAGAGCAAGAAAAGGAAATGGTCTCCGTGCAGCTTCAAGTCACGCCACTCTCACCAAGATAGAATCATGGTCACATCTTTTGTATATCTAAACTTTTTAGAAGCGGAATGCCAATCGACACTGTAATGGTAGCCATCGGGATTGAGTTCAGCTGCTTTTGACGATACTGACGAATGAGTAAACGGAAGAATGAATCAGATGAGCTCCAGTCTGGACTCTCATTGGTCAAACAGGCGCAACGAGCCAAGATATAATATAATAAAAGGGCACCGGAAGAGCAAGAAAAAGAGCTGTATGATAATAGTCCTTATCCTACCCACCCAATTTATTTAGTTTATGGGAGTAGCAAGAACAGCTCAATTTAAAAGCCGCGTACCAAAGAGCTCGATCAGCTATTCCATTTTGAAGTCCGGTTGACGCCACTCGATAGGAAGAAAAGAGCAGAAAGGTTTTTCGAAGGCTTCAAGCCCTGTTTCAGCTGAGAGCATTGATTCCCCTGGCACCTCTCTTCCACAGCTTGGCACGTTTCAAGAAGGTGCCTACACTAAAGTGTACAAAGTGGCATAAAGTGATTCTTTTCGGGTTCGGTCAGGAGGGACAAAAGATAGATGCTTTCTATCAGTCAAAAGCGGATACCGCCCCCCCCCTCATGCTCCCCTTTTGGTTCATCATGCCGCTTACCGAGGAATAGAAAGGGAGGCTTAAGGTAAGGGGCCAGAGCAAGTTGGGTTGGGGTATAGAGCCGTAAGCGCGGTGGGGGGGTGACAGAGGACGCGCTCGTACGGTTCAAAGAAGGTTATGATCCATTCGTTGATTGTTGGGAACTTTAACTCCTCTATATTCGAAATATGCCTTTCTAGGAGCATTACGATCTGCAGCTCAAATGGTCTCTTATGAAGTCTCTATTGGTCTTATTCTTATTGTGCGCCTTGTGAGCGCGTTTGGATCCGCGAAGGCAATCGCTCGGATGTTCCCCTAACCCAACCCGGGAACGGACCGGAGGGAACCGCAGCATGGGGAATGTCCGCGTCTCGTCGCAAGGCTCATTTTTCGTTTTTGGTCATAGGACGGGCGGATTTATCTGATCAAGGGCCGGGGCACAAGGGTCCTGGTACTATCCAGGTGCGAAGAACCCCGGAGGTGACTGCAATGAGCAGAATTCTCACTCACCGGCCTAAACGACGAGCAAACACTCGAACGTGAGAGCAAGGGATCACCCAACGAATGGACGAGCTCCAAGGGGGGAGGAAAGAGGAAGGCAAGAACCATGCTTTCAGAGAAGTGGCGGTCCGAATCTTATCTGAACTGCGAGAATAACTGACTAAGCCATGCCATAAGGCCAAACGGGACGGGGTCAAGCCTATTTGTTTTTTAGTGGGTTGGGTGACAGATCGGCCATAGGAGTGCTCCGGGACCAGGGCAACCAATGTCGAGCATACGACGATGCCGCCCGTTTTCATTTCGTGGAAGTCCCCGGCAGAGGAAAGGGCTGTAGGTGATGGCGCGTTCTGCTTCTTATCTAGAGAGGGGCGCTTAAATCGTTCCTATTGGGTCGTGCGTGGCAGCTGGTATAGATGAATAAAGGCGGGCTGAACGGGACCTATTCTCTTAATAGGCGGCAAAGCTGAATAGGAAAGGGGAGGGGCTGACTGATGAGTGCCTTTTTTTAGCCTTTCAAAAAAGGGCTCTCATGTGAAGCTAACATGGCTGGCTACATACAAGTATAGCCAAGTCAAGATGAGACGTGACGGCCCACCAACAGAGGCCGCAGCGGGACTATCATAGGAAAGCCCGCCCCCGCTAGCTAACATAGAAAGAGATTCCCGGATAGCAAAAGTCTCTATGTGAATCTCTTCCCGACCAGGCCAGGCCGAATCGGGCCACCACTTTGGATGGGAATGGCTCAGCCCATATGATATGCATCATTTGATGAAAGCACTCCAGTCGCTTCCTCGAAGTGGCTTGTCAACCACGCTTCCCCCCCTAAAAACAATGCTCCTCACCAACCTTAACGGCCTTGGGTTGGGGCAAGACAGCAATGAGTAGTTCGCTCCAGGACTCCACCCCCTCGAGAGCTGGATGCCGGCCGAGATGGAGCTGGGAGCCAACCTATACTTTCCTGGGGCTTGCCTTGCCCCAAAATAGAAAGAAAATGCGGGCGCCGAAAGGGAACCAGCCCAGCCTCCTCAAGAAAGCTTTGCTTGGTAGGCGCTGCCTATTCACTCGGACAATGCTCTAAACACGAAAGTGTGACGCCCCCTTCCCTGGAACCCATGCTGAGTCACAGGCTGCGCCTCGGAAAGCGCGGACGAGCCACATGCAGGGAAACTTGCACGTGTGGTTCTGGCCGGGTACCCCGGTCTACTGTACTAATATGTGTAGGTCCCCGTAATTCGAGTGAGATTGTCATGGCGCAAAAGCAGATATGGTCCGGTATTCCCTTGTTCCCTGTATTGGTTATGTTCTTCATTTCTCGTCTAGCAGAAACAAATCGAGCTCCGTTTGATCTCCCAGAAGCGGAAGCTGAATCAGTTGCTGGCTATAATGTAGAATATGCGCGGGATGCGATCCTTAATAGTCCACTGTTGGCGGAAGCCAATGTCCCGGGGTCCCGGGGACTCATTCTGACTGAAACAAGGGATGGGTCTTTACCAACTTAAAAATCGAAGATTTTAGGTAAGCCAAAAAACGTGAGCGCCCCTACGCGAGCCTTATTGAAAAGGTCCCTTACTATAGAACAAAGCAAGGGATTGAGCTGCGCGAAAGCCTAAACTCCTTACTCTAACATCACCCCTTCCTTTACGTTGTTGGTCGAGCGTCTTCAAACCTTAGCCTATCTTAGAGTAAGGGGCCCTTTCTTGCTCGTTAGCGCTCCTTAGCACAAGCACTAAGTAAGAAACCTACCTTATTGAAAACTCAAGTAAAGCCTTTTATTTTATATATATATATATGTATTCTATTAATGCGCTCAAGCATGCGGAGAAAGCAACAAGCGGGATTCTATGTTATTAGTAAAGAGCCTTTCTTGCTTGTTTAGTAAAGTCACGCTTTTCATTTTGATAAGAGTAGGTGCTTGCTGGGGCAGGGCACTCTTTATTCTTCATTCGAAACTAATGTCGGGGGTTTCTGCCTTGTTATCAAAAAGGGGGTTGGGTAAAGCAAACTCCCTCCTTGGACGAGCACGGGGCTTAGTCAAGTAGAACCGGGTTGCGCTGCTTGATGCTCCGATCGAAAACAAATCAGTGGGGCCATGCCGGTACGACTGAATATGCGTTAAAAAGGTCCCCTACGACACAAAAAAAACCGGGCCGAACTTCTAACAGCCCGCCCGCTTCCATAGAACAATATCGTGGCAACGTAGACCTAAGTGGTCATATATATATTGGATCTTTGGGAACCATCACAAGTGCGGCCGGCCTCTATTTAAACGAGAATGCCGTGTCGTCCAGCGGAGCCTAGAAGAAGATGACTCGCGCAGACAGCTGACTCCTTCTTTTCAATAGAAAGGAATAGCCAAACCAACCCAGCTGGCTGGTCAATCTCAGAGATCTTATCGGCCGGCAAACCGGAGACGGACGACCACGGTCCCGACCTTATCAGCACCGGAGGTGTACTAATCAATGAACCCACCCCCGAAACCTACTTTCTTTTCTGACAAAATCAACCAAGCCTAACCGGTCACGACATGTTGTTGATATTGATTGAGTTTGAGGGACTTTCGCTGACTAAATCCATCCACAAACCTAGACCCCGACGACTTTCGTAACCAAAGCGTCAAGACAACAGCCAAAGGTGACCTTTGGATTCTTAAGTAGGGGGCAAAGAGGAGCACGTAGGAATGCCGACCACTACATAAGCCACCGGTGGCTGAGAGAAAGCGAGCAGCACCTTGTATAGGTTGGGCGGGGCTTGAAGAAGCGAGCCCCTCTCAGAGAAAGCCATTGCGCGCTAGCCTAGCTAGCTAGCGTTTTTCAGCTGGCTGTTATGTTAGTTGTAGCGCGCCTTCCCTCCTTCTCTCACTTCGGAAAGATTCCGCAGTATTTTCTTATGATGACCTGGTCGAGAGAGTACGATACATCGGTGTAAAAGATGGAGTGGTGTGAGGTTGGTTAGAGTAAGGCCTGGCCTGAGAGTGTTCTTGCCTCTATCATGGAAGGAAAGGTTGGTCAACAATTTGAAGAGTTTGCTTCTACACGGAAACGAAGACTTTCGAGAACAAATATTAAACCGGGAAGAAAAAAGGGGAATAAGTAAATAAAGTCTAAGCGCATATGGCACGAAAAGGAAATCCGATTTCGGTAAGACTCGATCTGAATCGTAGTTCAGATTCAAGTCGGTTCAGTGAGGGCGACCTCGAAAGTCACCGAATGGGTCAGTCTTTTCCTTCAGTTTGTCCTATATATATGTTGAATAAAAAAGCTTGGGTTGGGAGGCCTTTCAAAGTACAAGGCAGATGTCCGGGACGGACACGACTTCTTCTAACGCTAGAAGACCACTTGAAGACACCCGGGACCAGAGCATGTCGTGAAAGAAGCACACTGGGCGGGCGTGCTTCGACCGTGTCTCCGGGGCGCAGTTGAATGTGGATATCATGAACGCGAGGTGCAGGATACCAGGCCGAGAAAGCCAGGCTACCACCCCCTATGTGCCGATCACTAGCGCATCCAGGGCCCCGCGCCCAGCTCCGCTGGAGAGGCCTAGCCTGATCTGAGAAGTGCTAATTCGGTTCGGATAGACTTCATTCAAGAAAGCCGCCGCCCCTGGAATCAATAAGAAAACTAGTGCTAAGTTTCAGATCAGTGAATAAACCGAAACGAAAGAAGAAAGAGACGTTTCTCGCTCGGCGCCTAAAGCGCACTATGCTCCGCTTCAACAAATGAGAGTTTTCGGTGGAACCGGTGAACCACGCGAGCTGGTTAGATGCGTGGGACAGAGGGCTCATAGTACCTGCTAGCGCAGCTATGCAGTGGAAGGGAAGGAGCCTAAATCGACCCCCTTCTTTTTTATTTTAAAAAAGAAGTACAAAGAGATTAGACTCTCGGATGAGACTAAGCAGCCACCGACCGTTCCGACGCGCCCCTGACCTTTTTTTTATTAAGACCGAAAACCTATCTAAAATGGAGCCTAGTTTAGGCTGTCAAACAAATGATAAAATGGAAAATGTTCAATAAAACCACTAGTAGGGATACGGATGGAGTCTCGCTCAGTAAAGAGAGTTGTAGATTCGTAGAAAAGGAGAGGAGCCTTGACTCTTTCTATGATGTTATTAGTCAAGAAGCGCTAACGCTGCAATCTTTCTAAAGCAAGAAGCGACTTTGAGAAAGTGAGAAAGAAGGTGCTTGTTGCCGCTTTCTTTTTTTTTTAGTAAGTAAACTTGTTTTGTTTTATAAGGCGAAAGGTTGCTATTTTTATAATTATTATAGCGTTAGCGCTTTAGTTTTCAATAAGTTTAGGCTTTACTAATAACATAGAAATTTTGAATCAGGGTGCGCAGGTTTGGAACCCTATACAAAGGGCCTTTCCTTTCAAATGACAACTGCCTCTTCCTGCTGCGAAGGCCTTGCACGAAACCAACCCCCCACCCCCGACCCAGTACCAGTTGTTTCGCTGGTAGGCCCACTTAGGTTAGGGGGGCATTGTCCCTCAGTTCTTACCAACCTCCGGTGTGTAATCGACATGTTGCTAACTTCAACTCGGTTGAATAAGAATCATTGATTCCCTTTGCTGTCCATTTCTTATTCATTCAGGGCGCTCGGCCGGTGCTCCTTTTTTAAACCAGAACTACTCTGAACGTTAGAGAAGATAAGGGAAGACCACCTGAGCGAACCGACCGGAGGGGACTTGACTTATTTATTCGAACCGAACGATAGCGGCTTAAAGCAAAGCCTATCACGAGCAGCGTCGCTGCTTGATCGGCGGGGAGAAGCATCTCAAAGTATGGGGCAAAGGATCAAGCGCTTTGACCTTGTCTCCCGGGATTCACCACAGGTTGGGTTTGAGAGCCGTGTGATGGGTGACTATCCAGCACGGTTCGGAGAGCACTTGTTGTCTGCGTTGGTGAATGGAAGCCCCTCTATCAAGCAAGAAAGAAGCGGCTATTCCCACGGCGGAGTCACCATTGACTCTATTTATTATTATGGTAAATTAGTGTATAAAGATGTAAATCTGAGATCTTATTTCGGTTCGATACGTCCACCTGCGAGACTCACCTTTGGCTTCCGTCTCGGTAGGTGTATTCTTATACATTTTCCCAAAAGAACATTCATTCATTTCTTTCTTCCCCGTCGACCACGACGACTGAAACGACGCGCAAAATCCAGACCCGGAAAGGTGAAGGACCGGTGGTGGGCATTTGGGAAAGTCGGGCCGATCGGGTGTCTTCATTCCAGCTACAATACAGAAGAAGAACGAAACGAAGTGAGAGGCCGGAGGGCAGGGAAAAGAGTCGAGCCGATCAGGCTCGACGCCCTAGCGATAGGGGGGAAGCAAAACGAAATTAGGATTTGGCCGAAAAAGAAGCAACGCTATGGATACCATGACCGATCACCATCGATAAAGAAGAATCTTTCTAAATCACTTCGGGTCAGCGGGGCCTTCAAGCATCCGAAATACGCCGGGGTTGTAAATGACATAGCGTTCCTGATAGAAAATGACGACTCCTTCAGAAAAACGAAGTTTTTTAAGTTCTTTTTCCCCAAGAAGTCCCGCTCCGACGGCCCGGCGGGTCATCTATTTAAAAGGACCCTCCCTGCAGTGCGCCCCTCCTTGAATTATTCGGTAATGCAATACTTATTGAATAGAAAGAACAAAATTCATTTCGACCCCGTCGTAGTTCTCAATCATTTCGTGACACCGGGCGTGGCTGAACCATCTACGATGGGGGGAGCGAATGCGCAGGGAAGAAGCTTAGATAAGAGAATACGTTCTCGCATCGCTTTTTTTGTAGAAAGCTCGACCAGCGAGAAAAAGTGTTTGGCCGAAGCCAAAAAGAGGTTGACCCACTTCATTCGCTTGGCGAATGATCTTCGCTTCGCGGGAACAACAAAAACCACCATCTCGCTTTTTCCTTTCTTCGGTGCTACCTTTTTATTTCCAAGGGATAGAGTTGGGATGTATAATCCCATTATTTTGGAGGATGCCCGGGAAAAACTCCTAGGCAAATTAAGGATCAAATGTTGGAACCTCATGGGTAAGGATAAGGTAATGGAATTGATAGAGAAATTCATAGACCTAGGTAGGATAGGAGAATGGATAAAGGGAATAGAGATGATGATAGAGATCATACCGAGAAACAGAAGAATTCCGTACGGGTACAACTATTATTTGAACGAAGTTATAAAAATGCGATCTTTGTTGTCTAATAGAACAAACACTAATACCTTAATTGAGTCGGTCAAGATCAAATCTGTTTATCAAAGTGCTTCTTTGATTGCTCAAGACATCTCTTTTCAACTGAGAAAGAAAACAAGATCATTTCGTTCCATTTTTAGTAGAATAGTAAAGGATATTCCATTAGTAATGAAAAAAGGGGTAGAGGGGATCCGTATATGTTGTTCAGGTCGATCTGAAGGCGCAGAAATAGCTAGAACTGAATGCGGAAAGTATGGAAAAACATCTCGTAATGTATTTAACCAGAAAATCGATTATGCTTCCGCGGAAGTATCTACTCGTTACGGAATCTTAGGTGTCAAAGTGTGGATTTCATATAGTAAAAAAAAATAATATGGTCATCAAATACGTTTCTGCAATTCTATTCATTTCTTTTTGCTATTTGATCATTCATATCCTCTCCGAGATACTTCAGACGGAGACCCTTGGGATAATAAAACAAATCCCTATGTTCATGGGTGGGGCGTCCGCCTTTTACTTTATTTTTAAAGCAAGAACGCGCTTTTCCAAGCTCATGACGCTCTATTCCTTTATGCTCAGTTCGTCTTCTCTTTTCGTGGGGAATCATGTGCATGAACCGGACATAGCCATTTTAGTGGTGATTTGCGTCTGTTGTTCCTTTTTCTTTTCTTCTTTTTTTATCTCGGAGGAGATCTCCATGGAATTTTATATATTCTTTTTGACGATTTTGACAAGTCGCTTTTTCATGTCACCGGAAATGGTCCTATGGGAGATTGCCTTAGTACTAGAACTCATATTCCTGTTTGGCTTCAATTATAGAGAGAAGAAGGAAAACAACCAACTTCCTATGTGGGTCTTCTTCTCTTTCATTCTCCTCTTCCTTCTTCCGAGTTTCTATATATTTTATTCAGGAGTTTTCCGCTATATTAATTTCCTTTTAGTGATTCTATTATCCGCCGCGGGGGCAGGATGTGTTCACTTCATGTGTCTCAGTAAGACAGAACGGGGAGAAACATTAGGATTGTGGGTTTATATAGTTTTCATTGATGTCTTCGATCGTGAGTTTACTAAAAGGTTCCCTGGAATTTCAATTTATAGATTCGTGAATGAAGTCTTTATTTCGACTAGAGAGAATGATCAAGTTACATTCGATGTGGATGCTTTATATACGCTATTGAATGATCTCCAACTGGTTGGAACGATCCATTCTATTGGTCCTGGCGATGATTGCCATATCATTTCTAACCGGCGTGTGGTTATTGTGGACAATACTGGTAAGGTAGTAGTTCTATAAGAGTACGGTAATTGTAAAACCTTTCTACTTACCAGCTATTCCAGAATGGAATGAGCCCGTACCGTAATGAGTGAAGGCTGTTCTAAGAAAAAATCCAGAGGCCAAGAGTTCCGACTATCGAATCAAACGCGAGCTCTACTGTATCTACGCTATTGCCCGATCATAACTCTACTGTATGAGAATTGTTATCCGTCTCCCCTGCCCTGTTAGAACAGTCTGGTCTTTAACAACACAACCTGAAAGGAAGCCATTCCTAATAGGAAGTTTCTAGCCGTCTTGATGAGGGCAAGACTAAAATACGGAAGAGTTGGAACTCATGAATCTAAAAGTCCATCCGATCAGCCAGTTGCAGAAGAACCTCGTTGCTGCTCTACCACTCAAGTGATTGAACACGCTGGAATTTTGACCCCTGTGTTCTAGATGGGTATGCTCGTGTTGTTATGAGATATACTTTGAACATTACACGCTAAGTTATCTTCCAAAATATTGAGTAGAGCACCTGCGGTGAAGTTCAAAGTACTTTTGAAATGCTTTAATATTGTCTCACTCGTCACTTCTTCCTTCGAATAAGTAAAAAGTTATACTAATTATAACCTTGGTATCAAGGTAGGAACAAAGAGGAAGGCCTCGTCCGCTGATCTTGAGGTTGGTAATAAGCTAGACCAATGAAGGTGAACAGTTGAACAGTAGTGTAGAGGATGAGAATGTACCTGGAGCCTGGGATCCGGCTGACGTAGAGGCCTATGCACTGTAATTATTCAATTACTGGCTGCTACAAGTTATGACATCTGATACCGATCCATACGGGTAGAATAGAATCTGAAGAAGTGGAAGTTGCTTGCTGCAGCTTGAAATTGCGGTGTCCCTTATTTAGGGCAGGTCACTTGCTTATACTTATAAATAAAAGTGTAAAAGTGACCTCGTCCTCGGCCGAACTTTTGAGGGTTTCCTCTCCCGTTGGTCGATTGTCCGTCTAGTGAGTTAGCGTTGAGACTTTCTCTCCCACCAGTCAAGCCCAGCTGCGGGTCATGGTAAAAATCAACGATATCTGTAAAGTTAGACTCGCTACTAAAGAAAGAAGGAACGGTCGAAGCGAAGGGCTTTAGCCAACTCATCGAGGAAAATCTTATCTATTGATTCTATTTGCTCTTGACGCCACCAATTTCTCTAAGACTAAGGACCGATAGACGAGACGAAACTGGGAATAAAAAAAGATCTCGGAACTCATTTCCCTCAGTCTTTTACGTTGCTGTCCCCCTTCTCTGATTCCGTACTCAATTCCGTGTCACCTGCCTGAACAGACAGATCGTCAAATGGCAACGTATATAAAGAAGTGGCCGGTTCCTCACAAACTGAATTGCTTTCTCGAGTTGCTGTTGCCGAAGCTGAGCTTGAAGAGCTTGTTCTCTCCACTCTTGTTGCTTTCTTTGCTATTGCTTCTGTTGAATGGTTGAGGGCGAGTACAGTCTCTTGATCCTCTATCCCTGCCCGACTTGGGCATTTAGCTACGAGAATAACTCATCTCCTTTAATCCCGCTCGAGTGGAATATAGGAAGCTAGGGAGCTAGGTGAATACCCCGATGAGACCCTTCTTTAACCCGACCTGAAAAGGGATTGAACTCTTTCACCTCTTAAACTCGTTCAAGCGGCATTCATCTTAGCAAGACTATTCTTATATTCAGTCTGAAGACTCCCTTCTGTCGCTCGACATAACTACACTATCTGGAATTCTCCTATATCAGGAAGTGGCCTTTAGGCTCTGATCCCTCTGCCCTTTCGCTTTCCGACCCCTCTTTCTCCGTTGAAGCTATTCCCTCCGCTCCCGATGAATGAGTCACTACAGACTTAAGATGTAACTAGCAGTTCCTTGCTTCTCCACTGTTCTGGCTAATCCATGAGATCAGGTTTTCCATAGCGGTGAATCCTTCCCTCTTTCTTAAAGAGAAGGAAGCCACCAATAGCTACGAGCTGCCGTAAGCGCTCTTGCACTAGTACTGTATCACTACACTAAGAATAGAGGAACTACGAGCAGAAAGTCAAAAGTAGTCGCTCTTCGCCTTTCAAGATATTTCGTATAAAGAGAGAGATTTCCTATTGCCCTGCCTCCAACAGAATTAATGGCACCAACTGATTCAATAACAGGTCTTCAAGCCTCACTCGATTTCCTTTATATGTTGATGGCCGGTTGATGAGATATTTTGGAGGAAAAATAAATCTCTCCCAAAACATACAAATCCAACCGGCAAGTGTACCGGGTCGTATCAAGTAATAAAAACTCACGGGAGTGAGGTCGATCCCACAGGGATTGAAGGATTGAGCAATTTTAGTTTAGTGGTTGATTTAGTCAAGCGAATCAAGATTTGGTTGATGGTTTTGTGACTTGCAGAATTAAATTGCATTGAAGTAAAGAGAACAAGAATTAAATTGCTGAAACTTAAAGAACAAGAAATTAAATAGCAGAAATTTAAAGAACAAGAAATGTAAATTGCGGAATCTTAAAGTGCAAGGAATATAAATTGCTTGAAATGTAAAGGGAATTGAGGAATGGATTTGCAGAATTTAAACAAGGAGAAACTAAATTGCATCAAACAGAAAAGTAAAAGGGAATTGGGATTGAACCGGATATGAAGCAGAAAAGTAAATGAACATAAGAAGCAGTAAACAGAATGTAAATTGGGGATTTGGATCTCAGGACCCAGAGACTAGAAAACCAAGTCTAGATCTCAATGCCTTCCTAGATCCAACAAGAACAATTGCAAGGAAAATGTAAATTGCAAAGAAAAGAGATGAAGAACAATGAACCGGAAATGAAATTCAATTAACAGTAAAGAAAACAGAGAGATCCAAGATTGAGATTGAAACAGAATTTCTTCAATTCTCCAATCCAAGATCCAAGACAAGTGTAAAATGAAATTGAAAGCAATGAAAGCAAAGAAATTAAAGTTCACTCAGTAACAAAAGCTCTCCAAAAACTCTTATGAAAATTCCAAAAGGAAAGCTCCCCAAATAACTTGAATTCTATCCTATTTATACACTTTCCAAAATGATCTTCAAGCCTTGAGTTGGGCCTTTGTTCTTGGTGGAATTGGGTTGAAAGAGGCCTTGGTTGATTGCTCTTGAAGTTTGAAGAAGAACCGAAGTGAACCAATTGAACCGGTTTTTGAAGTTAGCCAAAGTTGGTCCCAACGTTAGGGTCAAAGTTAGGGGTCTAACTTTGACCCTAACTTTTCATATCAGCAAACCACATTCTTCTGGTTTAGACGTTGGCGCCAACGTTAGGGGTCTAACTTTGACCCTAACGTTGGCCTTGCTTGGTGTGATTGGTGCCAACGTTAGCCTCCACGTTAGGGGGCTAACGTTGGCGCAAACGTTGCCTACTCCCCCATTGTGATTTAAGTGCCAACGTTAGTAGCCCAGGGAGAAACTCTCAAGTTCCAACGTTAGCCTCCAAGTTAGGGGGCTAACGTTGGAGCTAACGTTGGCTACTTCCAAAGAGTGATTCATATGCCCAACGTTAGCCTCCAAGTTAGGGGGCTAACGTTGGGGCTAACTTCATGCAACCCGATTCAATTTTCACTTATTCCATTGTCCTCTCTTCACTCCTAGCCATTCCTCTTTGCTTCAACCTTTCTCCAAGCCTTCTTCACCTATCATTGATCAACCAAACTAATCAAAGTTTTGCTCAAAATCATGAGGTATTCAATCTTCCACAATATGCAACAAATATAGTTCAAAACCTCATGAAATGGCATGAATTCACATATGGTTGGTTCAATCAAGGGAAACATGAAAATCTACTCAATTAGCTTGCTTGTAGCTCAAGAAAGTGCATAATTCTAATGAAAACAAAAGAAAAAGACTAGCTAAAATAGGCTAAAATGACTTGTCATCACAACACCAAACTTAAAGCTTGCTTGTCCCCAAGCAAGAAATGAATTATGCTCAGAGATTCTTTCAATTAAGATGGATTGAGGAACACTTGTAAAGTACAGTGAGTAAAGTGATCAAGTATCCGTGGGGTGAACTCTAAATTACATGCTCATGCAAGGGCTTCAGTGCTCACTAGTCCTTACATATTGGGAGTCGTAGGTCTTAGGATTTTCATCCAAATGGTATCATGGAGATCTCTTTATATGTAATCACCTTGAAGCAGCTTATAGTTTCTGTGTTTTGGCCTCGACTCTAAGTATCATGTGTCAAAGCGGCTCTTTAGATAAGCTTTCAATTAATACTCCTAAACCAGTTGGTTTTAAGGTATTAGGTGTTGAAGCACCCCTAAGGATTTACTTGCTCAAGCCTCTTTCCTTGACACATCTCAACCACAAGCATTTACTAGGATAACAACTCTTTGAGTTTTTGTTTCTTTCTTTCTTTTTCTGCCTAGTAATTGATGCTCAGAGCCTTGGACCATGTTTTTTTTGTTTTTGTATTTTCTTTTCGTTCTTTTGTTTTGTTTGCTGCTTCTTGGATCAATAAGTTTTTGAGAATCTCCATAATACTTCTTTGAACTTCATGTCCCGCCTATGAGCTCCCATGCAAGTTTTCACAAGCATGCAACCTCAATACAAAATCATATAACCAGAACCACCACTTCTCCTAATCTTTTGCTTGCCTCAAAATTGTTTAATTCCTTAATCCTTCTTTTCAAAGAACTTTCATGTGATGCATTTCTTGGAAATTGAGTGCAAACAAGTTTTGAAGATGAGAATGTTGTTGATGATCAAACATCTTGCTTATTGAATCATAAAGAAAGACTATGCTATGCAGGCAGGGGTAAATAAAAAAAGAGAAACTATGCTATGCAGATAGGCAGGGCAGATCAGAATACAATTCAACTTTCAATTACAGCAATATTTGATGCAAAACAATGACTTAACAATACAACCTGTTGAAGTTTACTTGCTTTCCTTCTTCTCATCATCATCATTGCTGGCCTTTAGGTTCATCTTTTGTTTCTTTGGTTGATGATGCTAAATCCTTCAAACAGCTTGTATGGACCTCTACAATGATATTGAAAGTTGCTTGTTCCCCAAGCACTTGAAAAATGGTTAGCTTGCAAGATTTATTTGTGGACCTTTGTACTTACTTTGGTGTGGGAACACCAAACTTAGTACCTTGCCAATGCATCAGATTAACCATGTGTGAAACTCTTTTTCTTCTTTTTCAAACGCAATAGAACTAAAAACTAGGAAATAGCAGAATAGTTAACTAGTTTATCCAACATGCTTGAAGCCAGCATTATGCAGAAGGTGAGAGTGTGTTTTATGATGAGATTCTGGTGGGACACCAAACTTAGAATCCTTCATTCTCCTTTAGATTGTTTTGGTGTGCAACACCAAACTTAGCTTCTTGCATTATAGATAAAACTAATTAACCGTTTTATTAAAATTGCTATGAAAAGAAAACTACCTCAGGTTGGGTTGCCTCCCAACAAGCGCTCTTTTATTGTCACTAGCTTGACATCCTTCATTCTTTGATCATGGAGGCTGAAAATCATAGTGCCTCAGCTTTTCTCCTTTCACTATGGACTTCCTTACTGTCTCCTCCATTTCTTGGTGCCCTTCTTCAGAAATTCCAAAGGTGGAGAACTCTCTCCTGGTTCATGTCATACAACCAAATCAGCAAAGATGCACAGAGCATTCTGTAGCTTGAGTGCAGTGGGGGTTAGTAGAGACAAAGTCTCAAACAGTTAGTGTGCAAGTCAAAAATTAAAGAAACAGAAAAGAAAAAATGCTTGATCTAGATCACCACCTCACTTAATCATTGTCAATCTGATCAATCCCCGGCAACGGCGCCAAAAACTTGATGAGATATTTTGGAGGAAAAATAAATCTCTCCCAAAACATACAAATCCAACCGGCAAGTGTACCGGGTCGTATCAAGTAATAAAAACTCACGGGAGTGAGGTCGATCCCACAGGGATTGAAGGATTGAGCAATTTTAGTTTAGTGGTTGATTTAGTCAAGCGAATCAAGATTTGGTTGATGGTTTTGTGACTTGCAGAATTAAATTGCATTGAAGTAAAGAGAACAAGAATTAAATTGCTGAAACTTAAAGAACAAGAAATTAAATAGCAGAAATTTAAAGAACAAGAAATGTAAATTGCGGAATCTTAAAGTGCAAGGAATATAAATTGCTTGAAATGTAAAGGGAATTGAGGAATGGATTTGCAGAATTTAAACAAGGAGAAACTAAATTGCATCAAACAGAAAAGTAAAAGGGAATTGGGATTGAACCGGATATGAAGCAGAAAAGTAAATGAACATAAGAAGCAGTAAACAGAATGTAAATTGGGGATTTGGATCTCAGGACCCAGAGACTAGAAAACCAAGTCTAGATCTCAATGCCTTCCTAGATCCAACAAGAACAATTGCAAGGAAAATGTAAATTGCAAAGAAAAGAGATGAAGAACAATGAACCGGAAATGAAATTCAATTAACAGTAAAGAAAACAGAGAGATCCAAGATTGAGATTGAAACAGAATTTCTTCAATTCTCCAATCCAAGATCCAAGACAAGTGTAAAATGAAATTGAAAGCAATGAAAGCAAAGAAATTAAAGTTCACTCAGTAACAAAAGCTCTCCAAAAACTCTTATGAAAATTCCAAAAGGAAAGCTCCCCAAATAACTTGAATTCTATCCTATTTATACACTTTCCAAAATGATCTTCAAGCCTTGAGTTGGGCCTTTGTTCTTGGTGGAATTGGGTTGAAAGAGGCCTTGGTTGATTGCTCTTGAAGTTTGAAGAAGAACCGAAGTGAACCAATTGAACCGGTTTTTGAAGTTAGCCAAAGTTGGTCCCAACGTTAGGGTCAAAGTTAGGGGTCTAACTTTGACCCTAACTTTTCATATCAGCAAACCACATTCTTCTGGTTTAGACGTTGGCGCCAACGTTAGGGGTCTAACTTTGACCCTAACGTTGGCCTTGCTTGGTGTGATTGGTGCCAACGTTAGCCTCCACGTTAGGGGGCTAACGTTGGCGCAAACGTTGCCTACTCCCCCATTGTGATTTAAGTGCCAACGTTAGTAGCCCAGGGAGAAACTCTCAAGTTCCAACGTTAGCCTCCAAGTTAGGGGGCTAACGTTGGAGCTAACGTTGGCTACTTCCAAAGAGTGATTCATATGCCCAACGTTAGCCTCCAAGTTAGGGGGCTAACGTTGGGGCTAACTTCATGCAACCCGGTTCAATTTTCACTTATTCCATTGTCCTCTCTTCACTCCTAGCCATTCCTCTTTGCTTCAACCTTTCTCCAAGCCTTCTTCACCTATCATTGATCAACCAAACTAATCAAAGTTTTGCTCAAAATCATGAGGTATTCAATCTTCCACAATATGCAACAAATATAGTTCAAAACCTCATGAAATGGCATGAATTCACATATGGTTGGTTCAATCAAGGGAAACATGAAAATCTACTCAATTAGCTTGCTTGTAGCTCAAGAAAGTGCATAATTCTAATGAAAACAAAAGAAAAAGACTAGCTAAAATAGGCTAAAATGACTTGTCATCACCGGTTCATTCCTATTTTCTAAAAGAAGCTAGGATCTTCTAATAATTATTAGAATACGGATACCACTAGCCTTATCCAAGACCGGATCGCAAAATAGAGGGGTGAAGGTCAGAAAGCCTTGCATCCCTTGCTGGGTTACTATAATAGGCATTCCATCTCGAAAAATAGAAAGCGAAAATACCATCCTCTACTCGATCAGTCCCGATTCGAACCAGACTCGACAAGTCCTGTTTGTAGAAGAGCATCTAATCGAACCATTGACAAAGTAACTAAACGTGCCAATGGAAGAGATCTCTTTTTTCTATCTTTTTCTGATGATATCGTCTTTGTTTATGCGATATTGCTTGGAAGTGATAACTAGAATTCTGGATTGCCCCTTGTTAGTGCTCCACCAGGGCTTTCTAAGAGAAGAGGGCATGCACCCTCTCTCTGTCTTTCTTTGTTTTTATTTTCTAACTAATATGTTGTCCCAAAGCCTTCCATTTGCCTTTCCCTGTAGGAATTCCTTTTTCATTCGTTCTTCTGTTGAATGTAGTCCTCTTGAGCTGAGCTCTCTTTGAGGGCGGATTACATACAATACAAGATTTCTTTCATTTTTGCTCTAGCAGAAAGTGGGGGGTGCCTGACCTCACCAAAAAAAGGGCTTTCCCCAGAGAATCTCCTTAGCCCTGGTACTGTATGGGCTGTCGAGCCTCAATTAACTGCTACTATAGGGTAGCCGCTTGAACTCATAGCTGTGGTAACTGCGCCCTTCGCTCATTGACTATTCATTACCTGAATACTCAAATGAATAGCCATAGCTGCTAAGAACAACAAATGATCACCTTTCACCCCTGATATGATAGTAGTATGCCGGGCAAAAGCTTCCAGGGTCTCATCCCAAGATGAGAGGTTCTTTTTCGCTTTTATGGTATAAGTATTGATGGGAAAGTTGGATCTTCTTTCTATCTATTGATTTTTATTGATAAATAGAAGTGGCCCACCCACTCACGACCCATGGGGAAGTCATCTACGCTCAGCAGCGACAATTCCTGTAAAGACGGGGGCTTATAGAGTCGGAGTTGGTCGTGTCCAGTCATTAGACTGGAAGCTTGAATGTCCTAAAAAAGAAGCTAAGCCAGCCAGTGATCCATAGGCCTTTGTTCGATCGCTTTCGTTCATCAGAAGTAGTGGACAAGGAGTCAGCATCGTGCATGCAATTCCATCGATCTGGTCAATTCATTTCCGCGAGACGCTGCTCCACTCTTTTGCTTTTGCATTGCCATACGAGGAAGATCGCTCAGTTACATGTCAAAAGATATTGAATTTCCGACCAAGCAATTCAGATTGAAATATGGGAATTTAGACCGAAAGATATCCATGTCAGTTAAAGATGTCTCTTTTTTGAGTTATAGGAACAGAGCGAAGGGCAAGCAGCTGAACCCATTTCCTTAATAGAATAGAATGGGGCTAGTTGGCGGACTTGATGTCATCTAAGTCAACTGGGGAAATCGGCTTCGATCCTCTTTGCGTTGATTCTCTAGTCGGAGAGTCATTTAATGATTATCCTCTTGATTTGTCTTTGTTACACCGGGCTTCCAAGTAATAGTATGAACCGCTTGCTCTGCTCGCAGCTTACACAGGGCTGTGGGAGGACTTGAGCGATGAGATCCTGCGAGACCTCATCTGAATAGGTCTCGCTCCGTCCGTGCCTTTTGATTTGACTTGGGATGGGACTGAAAAACCCATGATCTCAGGTTCGAACTCATTATCATAGTATGGGCTTCGGTTCGGAACTCTGAATCGATCAATCAAATGGGACTACTCCGATCTTCGCATCGGTGAAATAACGCATAATAGATAGACCTGGAAATCGATGCTTTCTGGCTCCTCACTTCCGGCTTGATTAAGAGGTTGAGGGCGCCTCCCCTCTCTTTTACTTTAAAGATACTTTACCTGAAGGAGATAGAAAGAGAGGAGAACAAGTCACTTATTTTCTTTCACTATTCCCATCAAGCCTTGGGTTATCTTGATGCTTTCATTTCCCTCAACCTGAGTAAGCTGGTCCCCCCATCTCTAAATACAAACTTCTTCAAGTTCGCGTTGTTTACCTTGGTCGGAAATCAGGGTGGATCAAAGGGTTCCTTCGGAGCAAATAAATCTTGCGTTGCTTTATTAAGGAGCTCCCCACATTCGCACGGGCTGGGGACATGATGAGAGCAGCAAACATGGCTCTGGAATGTGTCCCTTACCACCCTAACTACTAGCTCTAGATCAGGAGAGGAAAGAGCCCTCGGATTTACAAGCAATTGCTCTGGTATGCTAAACCACCAAACGGAGAATCCAATCCATAAGCAAGTTAGGAGCTCCCTTACATACGAATAAATGAGTGCCTCCTCTAACTCTTTGATTCAGGCGCTGTACATCACAAAAAAAACCCCTGCCTTCGATCTCAGAAAATAGGAATCTCTTCCTACTTCTCTTATTCTGAACGGGAATTGCTCCATATTCGCTGTAGGTGGAAGCCAAGGACCAATGGAATACATTCTATGTCGCTCGCCCTGCTTTCCCAAAGTGTACGCCGGGCAGGAAGTCGAATGGTGCAGGTGGATGTACTTATAGTATAACTGTCGTTGGAAGGGACTTCTCGTACTTCAGGCACTCCAGAGGTTAGTTTGTAAAAGAGTGAGAACATGTGAAACAACAAAGAGAATTAGGAATGG
>NC_142443.1:10132500-10177500 GCF_059453495.1 Arachis ipaensis | reverse complement strand
GACAGTGCAAGCTTTGTTATGCCGAAACCTAAATGTTAAGTCAGCAACACTTCCAAATGCCACTTCCTCCCGTCGCATCCGTCTTCAGGACGATCTAGGCACAAAGTTTAACTTATTAGTTAGGAGGAAATTTTGCCCCCAGTGTATCTCGAAAGCAGAAAAAATAGAACTCATTCGAGAGAGCTTGGTGGTCTTAAGAATAAATAAGACGAATAGAATCTAATTCATGTTCATGCTAACAGAAGAGCGGATCCAATACAATGTAAATAATATATGCAACTTCTTTCTCAAAAAGTGCTTGCTGCACTTCTTTCTCATGAAGCTGCTTTGCAAGAAAGGTTTGAGTTCCCTCCGGGGGTTCTGATAGCCAATGCTTCCTACGCTCCAGCCCTTAGCCCTTAACTCCTTAGCACAAGCACTAAGTAAGCCCTCCAAGGCCTTCAATATCGCACCTACTAGGACTTCATTTTCGTTTTCGAATAGGACTACTTCTTTCTTTTCTGTATGCTAGGGCCGCCCGCACGCTTTAAGGGTTGTTGAAGGTATTGCACTAAGAAAGACTCCTGCCGTTGCTATGCTAAAGGTAAGATTTTCTTTGAAAGCCGCTCAAGCAATTTCTTTAAAAAAAGAAGAGCAAGCAAGACAAGATAAGGCTCGAAAGCTGCGAAGAAAGTAGAGCAGCTCTAATCGAGCTGTGAAATCGGTGTGGTGAGGTATTGGAAGTGTTCAGCGAATATAGATAAAGACACTAAAAAAGAGCACCGTGCTATACTGCTCCATAAGGTAAGGAGGGCTTCCGCAAAACTAGGTAGCTTTCGCTAATGAGAGATGGATTGGGGGATTAGGTCTCCTAATTCATGGAATTTTTTTTCTCTGGATAAGTTTCTTTTTAAAGCAGCATTCTCCCTCGACTCGATCTTGAATTGAATTATCGATAGAACGTTGATCAATATTCAGGAAGAGATCGAGGATCACAGCAGGATCCTATCTGATCTTTGTCAACACAGGACTCGAAGCCCCCTGCTCAAACAAAAGGCTAATCCTTCGGAATTGAAAATGCCTTTCGTATTATATTAATTATAGTGGAGGGGAGAAGACTCATTTTGAATTCTATCTATATAGGGGGGAGCCATTGTGAAGCCTAGAGAGGCGGAAGCGGAAAATCGCTTCTACCGAGTTCCCCAACAGCAGCCTAGCTTAGTAGCTTAACTCTTTCTACTGGCGCGGCGCTGCTGGATGCTTCTGATCAATAGAACAGGAAGAGGAGTCAGCCAAAAAGAAAGAACACCAAAAGTAACGACCACCAAGATACGCATAGTGATTCGATCTTTTGATCACCCATTTTTGGAAAACCATTTTGGGCCTTACACACGGAAGATTGGATTGCCTGAATCACGAGTCTTATATACTGTGTTACGATCACCTCATATTGATAAAAAGTCCAGAGAACAATTTGAAATGGAAATCAAGAAACAATTTCTGGTCATAAAAACAGAAAAGCATGAATTGCGAAAGAAGTTCTTTCGGTTAAAACGCCGTGCGACTCGGAGGACATAAGACTTCTTGGTCAAGCCAAAAAGATTGCCGGCAGAATGCTCCTACCCCACCATGCCTGGCCCTTTACCTTACCTTAAGAAGAGGGGGTATGAAGCGTGGGAAACAATGCAAGAAGTGTATGATAAACAGGTAACCTTAAGGAGTGGCGGCAAAGCTCTTGATTGATCAACGCGAGTGAACTGTGCTTAGACGCTTCGTAAAACCGCACCGATCTACGAGAGGAGCTGATGGATGAGTAGGCTTCCCCTTTCGATTTACGGAATGTGTGTGATCTGGGACACGATGGGGGTTTGCGTGCCTCGGTAGGAAAGAGATCACCGGAGTATAGCACAAGATCGCCTTTTTTTCTTGCTGCCATGGGGTCGACCTGTAAACAAGGTAAACCCAATGGGAACCAAAAAAGGGAGGGTACCACATTGACATTGGGCAGAAGACGATCCAAAAAGCGAAGGCTCACCCCCTTCTCACTTAAAGGGAAGGCGATCGGCAGTGAGGGATGCTTACCTTCTTCTTAGAGAGAGGGGAAAGGGGCAACCTATCTTACTAATAATAAGAAAGGGGGTGGCATCGACTGGGTTTTGAAACCCAGTTGGTGTAAGTAAGGGATGAATCACCCCTTGCGGTCGGATTGCCAGAAAGGGTGCCGACTGTCCATGAGGCGAACAATCGGTAGCGAGATACAGATCCGGAGAGATCTGGGTCTTCTATCTCAACATTTGGTTGTTTAACCTCACTCCACGACGCATGGAGTCCCATTTGTTTGGTTTGGTTAACTAGGTGCCCCCCCACGACTGATGCGACATTAAGTCGTTTAGGCGAGTTTTGGTGTTTATTAAGATACACCAGTTTGTCAAATGAATCCGGTTGGATTCGCAAATGCCTTATACTTTAGTATTGACATTTGAGGGCGGTGATCTGGTCCCAGTGGAGGTTAGTCCAATGACTGACTTCTGCATCAGGTACCCAAACCTGATAAGGAAAGACATGAGAATTCTTCCAGGTATTTGTTTGACAAACTGTTGTATCTTAAGACCATCAAATGGCACAAGATTTTTGAAAATCTTGGGCTATTAGTATCTATCAAAAGATAATACTAATAATAGCTACCGGCGGTCTGACCAAGGAACTCTGTATAGGAGCATACCTCGTTGCCAAACAGGTAATTCAGTTAAACCGACGATCTAGCCCTCTGTTTACTGCTTTCTAAGAAAAACAAACAGCAACTTGCTGTAAGCAAGCGTATGCAGGGGTCAGTAAGTCGCACAGTTTATTACCTGTGCCAGTGTCTCTGACGAGGTCAGGATACCATTATACCTTCCTTCCATCACAAAATGATTATGAAGAAGGATCTGAAGGCCGACTTATGTATGGGTTCATATATCTCTTTAGTCTTTGTCGGGCTCTTCGCCTGGCGAAACGGATTGACAGATCGATATTGAAATCGATAGTAACCCCTTCCACCGGTCTGCCAAGACAGTCTCAATTAAGAAATGATATTGTCGCTTTATCTAAAGACCTGATCCTAAGGTACTTTCCTAGTTTTCTCTCAACTCCCTTGTGTCAAGGGGTACGTTGGGAGCCTGGAAAGCGAGACCTTCGTGGAGGCCGTAAAGGTGAAAAGACGCGTGGAGGAATATTCTACCCTACCATCTGCGTCATGAAATCGTTTGGTTTGTACATCAATAGCCATTGTGACTATGATGCAGGGTTTCCTCTAAGGTCCCCTTTATCCGAGACCCTTCTAACCAAAAGAATGAAGAGATATCTCCATAGTCTACAGAGACCGCTGAGAGTACCATCAACTCTCTTTCGGGTCTAGACACTTCGGTGAGTCTATTGACTCAGGCTCCCCTGGTAGACTATCGCAATCTACCGAGGCTGGCGCTGGTAAGAGACGGATATTCGCCATAGGTAACTTTGTGAATCAAAGGGTATTGAAGCCTCTTCATGATTTCCTCATCGCTTCGGTGTATTCCAATGGATGGAACTTTGAATCAGCTCCGACCGTTCGTTGGATAGATGAAAAGGTTTCAGTAAGGTTTATTCTTTTGACTTGAAGTCTGCCACCGATAGGTGGCCCCTAAGTCTGAAGACTAACCTTATTAGAACTTTCTTTGGTAAGTCTGTTGGAGATTGTTTAGATGCAATCTTCAGCAGATCTATCTTTGAAGTACCTTTCTTCGCTCAGTTCGAGGTGTCGTATTCTTTAGAGTAGGACAACCTCTTGGCTTTCTGTCTTCTTGGCCTCTCTTCACTTTAACACATCACTTAGTGATGTTTTATTGTGCAGAAAAGGTGTACCCAGGACAGCGCTTTACTAGGTATGCCATTCTTGGAGACGATGTTTGTATCGCCGACGAGAATGTGGCCTGGCCTCTCTTCTTTATCGCCAGACAGTAAATGATCTAGGTCTCGCAATAAGAAAAGAAAGGGGGTGAGATAGGCGACAGGTAGCTTGTCGCGGCCCGCATGTGATAATAGTAAGGGAGGAATCAAGAGATCTTTGCCGGTGCTGACTTGGATCTCGGGTGACGGAATAAGGCGCCCAGAAGCGACGAGCAGTCGCGGTCGAAGCTTGGCTCTAGGCGATAGGCTAGCTGTAAGCTTGGCTACAGCGAAGCGCTTACCAAGTGCGAAGGATTCGTTCCTCTCCCAGCGGATGCGCGTCGTTAGCCTTTCTCTAAAGTAGGCTTTCGCGCCCCCTTCCTTTACGTTGTTGGCCGAGCGTCTTCAAACCTTCGCCACTTGAGCCGTATGCGGGGGAACTCGCACGTGCGGTTCTTAGGGGGGAGAGCTAGTGGGAACCATCCTATCCCAATAGCGTATATTTGGAGCTCAATATGAAATCATCTTTTCTTGCAAGACCCGTTCGGATAAGGGAAAACTCCAGAGATTGCTTCGAAGTAAGATCCTTGCGTTGACCCTCTCCTGAACCTGGGGGGAGGGGTTGAGAGGAAAAGGGGATCCAAATTTCCCATCAATAAAGTGAGGGCTTTCCCTTTTTTTTTAGTGCCTTCCCCACCCCTCTTTCCTTACCCTCTCACTCCCCCTTTTTCAAGAAAAAAGCCCCGCTCCCTAAGCTAAGAAGGGGCCCCTCTCTGATAAGGAAGGAAACGAAAGATTCTCCATTTTATGACAAATCCGGTCCGATGGCTGTTCTCCACCAACCACAAGGATATAGGGACTCTATATCTCATCTTCGGTGCCATTGCTGGAGTGATGGGCACATGCTTCTCAGTATTGATTCGTATGGAATTAGCACGACCCGGCGATCAAATTCTTGGTGGGAATCATCAACTTTATAATGTTTTAATAACGGCTCACGCTTTTTTAATGATCTTTTTTATGGTTATGCCGGCGATGATAGGTGGATCTGGTAATTGGTCTGTTCCGATTCTGATAGGTGCACCTGACATGGCATTTCCACGATTAAATAATATTTCATTCTGGTTGTTGCCACCAAGTCTCTTGCTCCTATTAAGCTCAGCCTTAGTAGAAGTGGGTAGCGGCACTGGGTGGACGGTCTATCCGCCCTTAAGTGGTATTACCAGCCATTCTGGAGGAGCAGTTGATTCAGCAATTTCTAGTCTTCATCTATCTGGTGTTTCATCCATTTTAGGTTCTATAAATTTTATAACAACTATCTCCAACATGCGTGGACCTGGAATGACTATGCATAGATCACCCCTATTTGTGTGGTCCGTTCCAGTAACAGCATTCCCACTCTTATTATCACTTCCGGTACTGGCAGGGGCTATTACAATGTTATTAACCGATCGAAACTTTAATACAACCTTTTCTGATCCCGCAGGAGGGGGGGACCCCATATTATACCAGCATCTCTTTCGGTTCTTCGGTCATCCAGAGGTGTATATTCCCATTCTGCCTGGATCCGGTATCATAAGTCATATCGTTTCGACTTTTTCGGGAAAACCGGTCTTCGGGTATCTAGGCATGGTTTATGCCATGATCAGTATAGGTGTTCTTGGATTTCTTGTTTGGGCTCATCATATGTTTACTGTGGGCTTAGACGTTGATACCCGTGCCTACTTCACCGCAGCTACCATGATCATAGCTGTCCCCACAGGAATCAAAATCTTTAGTTGGATCGCTACCATGTGGGGGGGCTCGATACAATACAAAACACCCATGTTATTTGCTGTAGGGTTCATCTTTTTATTCACCATAGGAGGACTCACTGGAATAGTCCCGGCTAATTCTGGGCTAGACATTGCTCTACATGATACTTATTATGTGGTAGCACATTTCCATTATGTACTTTCTATGGGAGCCGTTTTTGCTTTATTTGCAGGATTTCACTATTGGGTGGGTAAAATCTTTGGTCGGACATACCCTGAAACTTTAGGTCAAATCCATTTTTGGATCACTTTTTTCGGGGTGAATCTGACCCTCTTTCCCATGCATTTCTTAGGGCTTTCGGGTATGCCACGTCGCATTCCAGATTATCCAGATGCTTACGCTGGATGGAATGCCCTTAGTAGTTTTGGCTCTTATATATCCGTAGTTGGGATTCGTCGTTTCTTCGTGGTCGTAACAATCACTTCAAGCAGTGAAAATAACATAACAAAGGCGAACATTCCTTGGGCTGTTGAACAAAATTCAACCACACTGGAATGGCTGGTACAAAGTCCTCCAGCTTTTCATACTTTTGGAGAACTTCCAGCTATCAAGGAGACGAAAAGCTATGTGAAGTAAAAGAAGAAAAGGTCGCCGACTGCTACTAAGAACCTAACAGAACTTTTCCAAATTTGGGTTCCAACGAAGAAGAGTTGAGGACCAACTTCGACCTAATTTTAGAGTTAAGAAAGCAAGCTCAGTTCAGAATGGCTACTTACCAACAGAGGATAGCGAGGTACTACAAGGCCGGAGTGCCATTTTGAAATTGGATCGAGCTGAGCCGGAGCAGCTCCTACTGACTATGACTGGACAGCAGTGGACTCTTTCTCAAGACCCTGCCACCCATCTTTGATTTGAGGAAGCAACCATCACTGAAGCAATGGATTTTGTAGCCAGCTCAACTCCATTTAACAGGTTAGTAGCGAAGGGTAAGGCTTCATTCCCGAGTGGACGAGAAGAAGGAGCAACCCCTATTAAGTTAAGGGAAGAGAAGAAAGGCTATTTTACTAGACTAGCTACCGAGCTGACTCAAGGAAGCCGGAAAGAAAGGGCTTCAAGAGCAACAGAAACTCGAGCTGAGGAGGAAGAGAGGCGGATTCAACTCAATCTTAGCCTAAGTTAAGTTCAGAGAAGAGAATCAAAGGTCAACGGCCAATGGAGGATTTCTCCCTCCCCCGGATTCATCTTAAACCGACCGATATGCCGAGATGACATCCAGCACGAGAGCAAGAAAAGGAAATGGTCTCCGTGCAGCTTCAAGTCACGCCACTCTCACCAAGATAGAATCATGGTCACATCTTTTGTATATCTAAACTTTTTAGAAGCGGAATGCCAATCGACACTGTAATGGTAGCCATCGGGATTGAGTTCAGCTGCTTTTGACGATACTGACGAATGAGTAAACGGAAGAATGAATCAGATGAGCTCCAGTCTGGACTCTCATTGGTCAAACAGGCGCAACGAGCCAAGATATAATATAATAAAAGGGCACCGGAAGAGCAAGAAAAAGAGCTGTATGATAATAGTCCTTATCCTACCCACCCAATTTATTTAGTTTATGGGAGTAGCAAGAACAGCTCAATTTAAAAGCCGCGTACCAAAGAGCTCGATCAGCTATTCCATTTTGAAGTCCGGTTGACGCCACTCGATAGGAAGAAAAGAGCAGAAAGGTTTTTCGAAGGCTTCAAGCCCTGTTTCAGCTGAGAGCATTGATTCCCCTGGCACCTCTCTTCCACAGCTTGGCACGTTTCAAGAAGGTGCCTACACTAAAGTGTACAAAGTGGCATAAAGTGATTCTTTTCGGGTTCGGTCAGGAGGGACAAAAGATAGATGCTTTCTATCAGTCAAAAGCGGATACCGCCCCCCCCCCCTCATGCTCCCCTTTTGGTTCATCATGCCGCTTACCGAGGAATAGAAAGGGAGGCTTAAGGTAAGGGGCCAGAGCAAGTTGGGTTGGGGTATAGAGCCGTAAGCGCGGTGGGGGGGTGACAGAGGACGCGCTCGTACGGTTCAAAGAAGGTTATGATCCATTCGTTGATTGTTGGGAACTTTAACTCCTCTATATTCGAAATATGCCTTTCTAGGAGCATTACGATCTGCAGCTCAAATGGTCTCTTATGAAGTCTCTATTGGTCTTATTCTTATTGTGCGCCTTGTGAGCGCGTTTGGATCCGCGAAGGCAATCGCTCGGATGTTCCCCTAACCCAACCCGGGAACGGACCGGAGGGAACCGCAGCATGGGGAATGTCCGCGTCTCGTCGCAAGGCTCATTTTTCGTTTTTGGTCATAGGACGGGCGGATTTATCTGATCAAGGGCCGGGGCACAAGGGTCCTGGTACTATCCAGGTGCGAAGAACCCCGGAGGTGACTGCAATGAGCAGAATTCTCACTCACCGGCCTAAACGACGAGCAAACACTCGAACGTGAGAGCAAGGGATCACCCAACGAATGGACGAGCTCCAAGGGGGGAGGAAAGAGGAAGGCAAGAACCATGCTTTCAGAGAAGTGGCGGTCCGAATCTTATCTGAACTGCGAGAATAACTGACTAAGCCATGCCATAAGGCCAAACGGGACGGGGTCAAGCCTATTTGTTTTTTAGTGGGTTGGGTGACAGATCGGCCATAGGAGTGCTCCGGGACCAGGGCAACCAATGTCGAGCATACGACGATGCCGCCCGTTTTCATTTCGTGGAAGTCCCCGGCAGAGGAAAGGGCTGTAGGTGATGGCGCGTTCTGCTTCTTATCTAGAGAGGGGCGCTTAAATCGTTCCTATTGGGTCGTGCGTGGCAGCTGGTATAGATGAATAAAGGCGGGCTGAACGGGACCTATTCTCTTAATAGGCGGCAAAGCTGAATAGGAAAGGGGAGGGGCTGACTGATGAGTGCCTTTTTTTAGCCTTTCAAAAAAGGGCTCTCATGTGAAGCTAACATGGCTGGCTACATACAAGTATAGCCAAGTCAAGATGAGACGTGACGGCCCACCAACAGAGGCCGCAGCGGGACTATCATAGGAAAGCCCGCCCCCGCTAGCTAACATAGAAAGAGATTCCCGGATAGCAAAAGTCTCTATGTGAATCTCTTCCCGACCAGGCCAGGCCGAATCGGGCCACCACTTTGGATGGGAATGGCTCAGCCCATATGATATGCATCATTTGATGAAAGCACTCCAGTCGCTTCCTCGAAGTGGCTTGTCAACCACGCTTCCCCCCCTAAAAACAATGCTCCTCACCAACCTTAACGGCCTTGGGTTGGGGCAAGACAGCAATGAGTAGTTCGCTCCAGGACTCCACCCCCTCGAGAGCTGGATGCCGGCCGAGATGGAGCTGGGAGCCAACCTATACTTTCCCGGGGCTTGCCTTGCCCCAAAATAGAAAGAAAATGCGGGCGCCAAAAGGGAACCAGCCCAGCCTCCTCAAGAAAGCTTTGCTTGGTAGGCGCTGCCTATTCACTCGGACAATGCTCTAAACACGAAAGTGTGACGCCCCCTTCCCTGGAACCCATGCTGAGTCACAGGCTGCGCCTCGGAAAGCGCGGACGAGCCACATGCAGGGAAACTTGCACGTGTGGTTCTGGCCGGGTACCCCGGTCTACTGTACTAATATGTGTAGGTCCCCGTAATTCGAGTGAGATTGTCATGGCGCAAAAGCAGATATGGTCCGGTATTCCCTTGTTCCCTGTATTGGTTATGTTCTTCATTTCTCGTCTAGCAGAAACAAATCGAGCTCCGTTTGATCTCCCAGAAGCGGAAGCTGAATCAGTTGCTGGCTATAATGTAGAATATGCGCGGGATGCGATCCTTAATAGTCCACTGTTGGCGGAAGCCAATGTCCCGGGGTCCCGGGGACTCATTCTGACTGAAACAAGGGATGGGTCTTTACCAACTTAAAAATCGAAGATTTTAGGTAAGCCAAAAAACGTGAGCGCCCCTACGCGAGCCTTATTGAAAAGGTCCCTTACTATAGAACAAAGCAAGGGATTGAGCTGCGCGAAAGCCTAAACTCCTTACTCTAACATCACCCCTTCCTTTACGTTGTTGGTCGAGCGTCTTCAAACCTTAGCCTATCTTAGAGTAAGGGGCCCTTTCTTGCTCGTTAGCGCTCCTTAGCACAAGCACTAAGTAAGAAACCTACCTTATTGAAAACTCAAGTAAAGCCTTTTATTTTATATATATATATATGTATTCTATTAATGCGCTCAAGCATGCGGAGAAAGCAACAAGCGGGATTCTATGTTATTAGTAAAGAGCCTTTCTTGCTTGTTTAGTAAAGTCACGCTTTTCATTTTGATAAGAGTAGGTGCTTGCTGGGGCAGGGCACTCTTTATTCTTCATTCGAAACTAATGTCGGGGGTTTCTGCCTTGTTATCAAAAAGGGGGTTGGGTAAAGCAAACTCCCTCCTTGGACGAGCACGGGGCTTAGTCAAGTAGAACCGGGTTGCGCTGCTTGATGCTCCGATCGAAAACAAATCAGTGGGGCCATGCCGGTACGACTGAATATGCGTTAAAAAGGTCCCCTACGACACAAAAAAAACCGGGCCGAACTTCTAACAGCCCGCCCGCTTCCATAGAACAATATCGTGGCAACGTAGACCTAAGTGGTCATATATATATTGGATCTTTGGGAACCATCACAAGTGCGGCCGGCCTCTATTTAAACGAGAATGCCGTGTCGTCCAGCGGAGCCTAGAAGAAGATGACTCGCGCAGACAGCTGACTCCTTCTTTTCAATAGAAAGGAATAGCCAAACCAACCCAGCTGGCTGGTCAATCTCAGAGATCTTATCGGCCGGCAAACCGGAGACGGACGACCACGGTCCCGACCTTATCAGCACCGGAGGTGTACTAATCAATGAACCCACCCCCGAAACCTACTTTCTTTTCTGACAAAATCAACCAAGCCTAACCGGTCACGACATGTTGTTGATATTGATTGAGTTTGAGGGACTTTCGCTGACTAAATCCATCCACAAACCTAGACCCCGACGACTTTCGTAACCAAAGCGTCAAGACAACAGCCAAAGGTGACCTTTGGATTCTTAAGTAGGGGGCAAAGAGGAGCACGTAGGAATGCCGACCACTACATAAGCCACCGGTGGCTGAGAGAAAGCGAGCAGCACCTTGTATAGGTTGGGCGGGGCTTGAAGAAGCGAGCCCCTCTCAGAGAAAGCCATTGCGCGCTAGCCTAGCTAGCTAGCGTTTTTCAGCTGGCTGTTATGTTAGTTGTAGCGCGCCTTCCCTCCTTCTCTCACTTCGGAAAGATTCCGCAGTATTTTCTTATGATGACCTGGTCGAGAGAGTACGATACATCGGTGTAAAAGATGGAGTGGTGTGAGGTTGGTTAGAGTAAGGCCTGGCCTGAGAGTGTTCTTGCCTCTATCATGGAAGGAAAGGTTGGTCAACAATTTGAAGAGTTTGCTTCTACACGGAAACGAAGACTTTCGAGAACAAATATTAAACCGGGAAGAAAAAAGGGGAATAAGTAAATAAAGTCTAAGCGCATATGGCACGAAAAGGAAATCCGATTTCGGTAAGACTCGATCTGAATCGTAGTTCAGATTCAAGTCGGTTCAGTGAGGGCGACCTCGAAAGTCACCGAATGGGTCAGTCTTTTCCTTCAGTTTGTCCTATATATATGTTGAATAAAAAAGCTTGGGTTGGGAGGCCTTTCAAAGTACAAGGCAGATGTCCGGGACGGACACGACTTCTTCTAACGCTAGAAGACCACTTGAAGACACCCGGGACCAGAGCATGTCGTGAAAGAAGCACACTGGGCGGGCGTGCTTCGACCGTGTCTCCGGGGCGCAGTTGAATGTGGATATCATGAACGCGAGGTGCAGGATACCAGGCCGAGAAAGCCGGGCTACCACCCCCTATGTGCCGATCACTAGCGCATCCAGGGCCCCGCGCCCAGCTCCGCTGGAGAGGCCTAGCCTGATCTGAGAAGTGCTAATTCGGTTCGGATAGACTTCATTCAAGAAAGCCGCCGCCCCTGGAATCAATAAGAAAACTAGTGCTAAGTTTCAGATCAGTGAATAAACCGAAACGAAAGAAGAAAGAGACGTTTCTCGCTCGGCGCCTAAAGCGCACTATGCTCCGCTTCAACAAATGAGAGTTTTCGGTGGAACCGGTGAACCACGCGAGCTGGTTAGATGCGTGGGACAGAGGGCTCATAGTACCTGCTAGCGCAGCTATGCAGTGGAAGGGAAGGAGCCTAAATCGACCCCCTTCTTTTTTATTTTAAAAAAGAAGTACAAAGAGATTAGACTCTCGGATGAGACTAAGCAGCCACCGACCGTTCCGACGCGCCCCTGACCTTTTTTTTATTAAGACCGAAAACCTATCTAAAATGGAGCCTAGTTTAGGCTGTCAAACAAATGATAAAATGGAAAATGTTCAATAAAACCACTAGTAGGGATACGGATGGAGTCTCGCTCAGTAAAGAGAGTTGTAGATTCGTAGAAAAGGAGAGGAGCCTTGACTCTTTCTATGATGTTATTAGTCAAGAAGCGCTAACGCTGCAATCTTTCTAAAGCAAGAAGCGACTTTGAGAAAGTGAGAAAGAAGGTGCTTGTTGCCGCTTTCTTTTTTTTTTAGTAAGTAAACTTGTTTTGTTTTATAAGGCGAAAGGTTGCTATTTTTATAATTATTATAGCGTTAGCGCTTTAGTTTTCAATAAGTTTAGGCTTTACTAATAACATAGAAATTTTGAATCAGGGTGCGCAGGTTTGGAACCCTATACAAAGGGCCTTTCCTTTCAAATGACAACTGCCTCTTCCTGCTGCGAAGGCCTTGCACGAAACCAACCCCCCACCCCCGACCCAGTACCAGTTGTTTCGCTGGTAGGCCCACTTAGGTTAGGGGGCATTGTCCCTCAGTTCTTACCAACCTCCGGTGTGTAATCGACATGTTGCTAACTTCAACTCGGTTGAATAAGAATCATTGATTCCCTTTGCTGTCCATTTCTTATTCATTCAGGGCGCTCGGCCGGTGCTCCTTTTTTAAACCAGAACTACTCTGAACGTTAGAGAAGATAAGGGAAGACCACCTGAGCGAACCGACCGGAGGGGACTTGACTTATTTATTCGAACCGAACGATAGCGGCTTAAAGCAAAGCCTATCACGAGCAGCGTCGCTGCTTGATCGGCGGGGAGAAGCATCTCAAAGTATGGGGCAAAGGATCAAGCGCTTTGACCTTGTCTCCCGGGATTCACCACAGGTTGGGTTTGAGAGCCGTGTGATGGGTGACTATCCAGCACGGTTCGGAGAGCACTTGTTGTCTGCGTTGGTGAATGGAAGCCCCTCTATCAAGCAAGAAAGAAGCGGCTATTCCCACGGCGGAGTCACCATTGACTCTATTTATTATTATGGTAAATTAGTGTATAAAGATGTAAATCTGAGATCTTATTTCGGTTCGATACGTCCACCTGCGAGACTCACCTTTGGCTTCCGTCTCGGTAGGTGTATTCTTATACATTTTCCCAAAAGAACATTCATTCATTTCTTTCTTCCCCGTCGACCACGACGACTGAAACGACGCGCAAAATCCAGACCCGGAAAGGTGAAGGACCGGTGGTGGGCATTTGGGAAAGTCGGGCCGATCGGGTGTCTTCATTCCAGCTACAATACAGAAGAAGAACGAAACGAAGTGAGAGGCCGGAGGGCAGGGAAAAGAGTCGAGCCGATCAGGCTCGACGCCCTAGCGATAGGGGGGAAGCAAAACGAAATTAGGATTTGGCCGAAAAAGAAGCAACGCTATGGATACCATGACCGATCACCATCGATAAAGAAGAATCTTTCTAAATCACTTCGGGTCAGCGGGGCCTTCAAGCATCCGAAATACGCCGGGGTTGTAAATGACATAGCGTTCCTGATAGAAAATGACGACTCCTTCAGAAAAACGAAGTTTTTTAAGTTCTTTTTCCCCAAGAAGTCCCGCTCCGACGGCCCGGCGGGTCATCTATTTAAAAGGACCCTCCCTGCAGTGCGCCCCTCCTTGAATTATTCGGTAATGCAATACTTATTGAATAGAAAGAACAAAATTCATTTCGACCCCGTCGTAGTTCTCAATCATTTCGTGACACCGGGCGTGGCTGAACCATCTACGATGGGGGGAGCGAATGCGCAGGGAAGAAGCTTAGATAAGAGAATACGTTCTCGCATCGCTTTTTTTGTAGAAAGCTCGACCAGCGAGAAAAAGTGTTTGGCCGAAGCCAAAAAGAGGTTGACCCACTTCATTCGCTTGGCGAATGATCTTCGCTTCGCGGGAACAACAAAAACCACCATCTCGCTTTTTCCTTTCTTCGGTGCTACCTTTTTATTTCCAAGGGATAGAGTTGGGATGTATAATCCCATTATTTTGGAGGATGCCCGGGAAAAACTCCTAGGCAAATTAAGGATCAAATGTTGGAACCTCATGGGTAAGGATAAGGTAATGGAATTGATAGAGAAATTCATAGACCTAGGTAGGATAGGAGAATGGATAAAGGGAATAGAGATGATGATAGAGATCATACCGAGAAACAGAAGAATTCCGTACGGGTACAACTATTATTTGAACGAAGTTATAAAAATGCGATCTTTGTTGTCTAATAGAACAAACACTAATACCTTAATTGAGTCGGTCAAGATCAAATCTGTTTATCAAAGTGCTTCTTTGATTGCTCAAGACATCTCTTTTCAACTGAGAAAGAAAACAAGATCATTTCGTTCCATTTTTAGTAGAATAGTAAAGGATATTCCATTAGTAATGAAAAAAGGGGTAGAGGGGATCCGTATATGTTGTTCAGGTCGATCTGAAGGCGCAGAAATAGCTAGAACTGAATGCGGAAAGTATGGAAAAACATCTCGTAATGTATTTAACCAGAAAATCGATTATGCTTCCGCGGAAGTATCTACTCGTTACGGAATCTTAGGTGTCAAAGTGTGGATTTCATATAGTAAAAAAAAATAATATGGTCATCAAATACGTTTCTGCAATTCTATTCATTTCTTTTTGCTATTTGATCATTCATATCCTCTCCGAGATACTTCAGACGGAGACCCTTGGGATAATAAAACAAATCCCTATGTTCATGGGTGGGGCGTCCGCCTTTTACTTTATTTTTAAAGCAAGAACGCGCTTTTCCAAGCTCATGACGCTCTATTCCTTTATGCTCAGTTCGTCTTCTCTTTTCGTGGGGAATCATGTGCATGAACCGGACATAGCCATTTTAGTGGTGATTTGCGTCTGTTGTTCCTTTTTCTTTTCTTCTTTTTTTATCTCGGAGGAGATCTCCATGGAATTTTATATATTCTTTTTGACGATTTTGACAAGTCGCTTTTTCATGTCACCGGAAATGGTCCTATGGGAGATTGCCTTAGTACTAGAACTCATATTCCTGTTTGGCTTCAATTATAGAGAGAAGAAGGAAAACAACCAACTTCCTATGTGGGTCTTCTTCTCTTTCATTCTCCTCTTCCTTCTTCCGAGTTTCTATATATTTTATTCAGGAGTTTTCCGCTATATTAATTTCCTTTTAGTGATTCTATTATCCGCCGCGGGGGCAGGATGTGTTCACTTCATGTGTCTCAGTAAGACAGAACGGGGAGAAACATTAGGATTGTGGGTTTATATAATCTCGAATGTTTTTTTGGGTTTCATTCTTAGAAAAGAAGGCGAGACCTTCCCCAAAATAACAATCTGCTTTCTCGTTGCCATTCTTTGCTTGTTCATCTTATTATGGCTACTAAGTAAAATAAAAGACCAAACAATCTATTCCGTTCTTTCAGAATCAAAGACCACACTTCGGGGCGTTTTCTTCCCTGCATTATATGTTCTAAATCGCTTATTTTTACATGATTCTTCTGTGGATATGAGCCTTTGGATAGCTAGCCTCTTTATTCAAATTCTCGTTCTTCTGCTGCTTAAATTCATCCTTAAAAAGGAAGATGAAGATCCAGATAGAGAAGGATGAAGGGGATAAGGTATATCTCCCTAAGCGAGTTGGGTCTTCGAATCCTTATTCGGGAGAGAAAAAAGTCTACAGGGAGGGCGTAGGCACGGGCCGAAGTGTCAAAAAATAGCGTTCTGGGGTGTAAAGTTAAGCTGGCGGAGGCCCCAGCTTAGAGTAACTGCCCGATAAGGTCAGTGAGGTTCCACCAGTAGTGAACTGAAGGATTTTTCTTAAAGTTTACTACAGGTGGAAGAAGACAGGCGGGAGTGAGCCGAGCGAGAGCAAAGCAAGTTCCAGTGGTGGGCTGTCGGTCTGGTCTCCTTTTAAACAAACATAGTAAGGTAAGAAAAATGTCAATGCTAGATTAAAGAGGGGGGGAGGGAAATAACTCTACCCTAAGCATTTTTCTTACTTAGCTCCATTGCCATATAAAGGCGAGCAGCCCTTATAGCATAGCTAACCGCTAACTTATAGCCTAGCCGCCGTGCCCTTTTTCGATTTGATGAACCGGCCGTGATAAATAGCCACTGGTAGGAGGATATGGAAATAGAGTATAAAGGGGGACATTTTCAGTATGTCTGTCGCCAGTAGTCCCAGTGAAAGGGGGTAAATATAGAGTGCACATTCCTTCTTCGTTAAGCGTGTAAAATAGAGCAGCTATGGTCTTCGTCCCGGGTGGGGGCAGGTTCTAGTCAGAGTTTCCAATGTAGGTGAAAGAAGGTCTTGTAGAGAAATCGAGTAAGAAGGTAGTACAGGGAGGGGGCTTATCCGCTGGTCGTATGAAGTCACTATAGCGGGTGAACTATACACTCAACACAAACCCAATTCCGGCGAAGTTAGACTCTCTCTAGAAAGTAATTATGAGATTTCGTTGAGCTATAAAAGGAATTCCACTAAGAATCTTACCACCACCACTATATGATATTTCTATAAAGAAAGAACTTTTTTTCTTATCTTCTTTATAATTGCAAAAAAACGAGTGAAAGAGGACCAAAGATAAGGGATCTAAGGGTCCCCAAACCAGAGGGAGAGGGATATGGAACTACCTATGTTCCATTGTACACTGCTAGCATAGAGTCCCCTGTCCATGCTTTTCCAGATGTGAGAACCTTTGCAAAAAGAGGTTGCAACCCTATTCCTATTCTGGTATTTAGCTTTAATGACTCTAGATAAGAGTTTCTCACTATTTTCAGCAACAAAGAGACCAGTTGAGCTTAGCTAAAGACCAAGTTTTACGAATACCCAGTCCTCCACAATCTTTGGGAACCTCTTCCGGATGCAGACCTTTTCTATCAGAGCCATGACCCCAAAGGAAATACCCCGATCAATCTTTCTACAGATAGATTTTGAGCTTAAACCACTGAAATGACACGTTCCGATTCAGTCTGTTAGAACGGGAGGAGATATTGTTACTAGACGGGCTAGACAGACTGGCAGGAAAGATGGAGTTATCTATTTAACTGAACTGCATCTCGTGATAACCCAATCAAGCAATCCCAGCAAGGTTGTAGAGGGAAAGGAAGAAGAGAGGGAGGACTTTACGGGCTTAGATGAGAGTGGAGTTGAAGTAAGTTCGGCTGGATCGAGAGAATCTGGATAGGCATGATCGAAATAGGGGGCAACTCCAAGATAGTTGGAAAGAACTGGCTCTCTGGCTTTGTTGTAAGGAGCACGAGATTGCCGACTATCGAGCTCCCCTAAACACAAAGGAGCCGGAGTAGTCCTCAACATCTCGTATCACATAAACAACACTCCATAACGGAAGATCATTACCTTATTCCGGGCTCGGCTCCGGCTTGGGACTGGAAAGACAGCCCTTGCTACGATGAAGGTTTCGGAGTCTCGGGCGAGCTAAGGGTTAAAGAAAACCCTTGCGCCGCCCCAGATCGGGTACGAAAAACAAAGACGACACATTAAAAGAAGTGCGTGCCGATACACATCGCTAGTAGCATTGGAAGCATCATCTCTTAGTGCTTTCCTTCGGTCGTGGAACAAAAGAGCGTCAAAGTTGCCCCAACCCGGTACTTGTTACCTTAGGACGAAAAGAAGACCAAACCATTCTTTAAGCTCATCCGACTATAGACTTCCTTCCTCGATTCGATCTTCGATAATTACGATAATTGAAGCAATTCAATTACCAGTTAAACTGAAAAGATTTCGTACATTCTATTTGCTAATTCAATTGATCCTACTGTATCTATATCAGGGTTCCTGTTTAAGTGTTAGCTTTGTATGGGCTCCCCTTAATGACTTTACGAGCACTTATTAGTTATATCAACTTATCTCTTACTACTTTCAAAAGACTTTAACAGTGCGATTTCAACTGTTCACTTGACTTCCACATTTTTTTGGGGATGCAATGGTAGCATGACAAGCTCATCCATAGTTACGAAAGGGGAAAGCCATCCAGAAAAGTTAGTAACTTAGTACCAACGATTTGGAAAGGGCTACATTCGATTCTTACGACGAGATACTTCGCTTTATGCAGGAATAGCCAAAGAGACCAGAGTATACTCAAAGGTCTCTTATTTATGTTATGATGAATATCATACTATCTCTTTACTACCCCATCCCCATACCTAGGGACCGTATCTAAGCTAGAGCTCCTGTCTCCTCACTGAGAGAGGCTGCACTTCCCACATTGCAGGTAAGGGCCTCATACAAGGAAAAATGGAATGATAATGTAAACCTTCTTGAAACAATGGGTAACTACCAATCGATATCCTAAATGTGTAGGGTATCTATTCTTTCCTTGCTCTATTGCCTTTGAGGCTTTAAGCAGCTTTAAACACGTCTTTAAGGGGATTTGATCACATCGACAAGTTGATCAGTCCACACCTGTACTTGAATTATTGGATTGGCTAGAGCTCGACCCAAACCTGCGGTTCTTCGCAGCCTTACAATGCTCGGCTTTGTGCCCGATAACACCACAATCACCAAATAAAACCCAACGTAGTGAACTTTCCACGAGTAATGAGACTAGCATTTGAGTTTTAGGTACAGAAAAAGACAACCCTTAACCTTTCATAGAGTGGATGCTAGGATTCAATGAAAGAGAAAGAGTCAGCCTTCTTGGTAATTACCTAAGTAATTTAATGTGTATTGGTTGGTTTTTTGGTCATCTGAAGGAGAATACAATCAGGATTAATTACAGGCCATGGTGATCCTCGATCTCCACCATTGGCTTGACCTGAGGCATCGGGGACTCACCACAACCTCCATGCCCACCCGGAGCAGCACACGTTCCTTCCATCGTCTGATCTCCTCCTGAGACTTCTGATCCTCCTAGGATACTGTCGTAAGCCGCAGCCACAGGATTAATATATGTGGAAATGGCAAGTACACACTGTGCACCACGATCTTGACGTTGCGGATGACGTCCGGCACCTTAATCCTCACTTAATCCTCATCGGCACCGGAGGTTGTGATAAGCAGCGGTTGGCCTCGTTCCAATGTCGGCAGAACAGTCCCCGCCGGAAGCTTCTCCAGATCCGCGATCCACAAGAAATGGTTTGGTTTGGCACAATGTGGAACCTGACGTTGCTGATATAAGAGTGAGAACCGGAGAAGATCGAAAGGTCGTCAACGGCGAAGACCGTCATATTGTTAAGAGTCACAAGCTCGGCGTACTTCACCTTTCTAGGGAGGGCTAGGATGCTGAAGCCATTGTTACGGAGCATGGCATCTCTGAGCATCAGGCGCATGATAGCAGGCTGCACCGAGCCGGAAGTATTAATATGTTGACCAGAACGATGATCTGGATGGAACGGGAACGAGAGCGAGGTCATCCTCTCCACGTCGCAAGAAAACGGAGCGATGAAAGCTTGAAGGCCATGAATAACCACCATGCCGTTGTGGAAGGTGTGAAGCTTGCTTCCAGTCCTTCAATGGCGCTCACTCTGGAAATGGCTGCCTCACTGCGTGGACTCCTACCATCGAAGCAAACTAGCCTGGCCCAACATGTAAACTTTCTCCATGAGATGGGCTTACCCTATGATTGCCGGCTTACAAAAAGAGGTAAAGATTGAAACATTCCTTATTTGGTTTGGCTTGCCTATCTCTTTGCCTTTCGATTTCTATCTTTCTCTCTGAATCAGAAAGCCTGCGCTTCGCTTCCCAAGATATTTAGGGAAAAGGGCCTTGTCGGCCACCGCTTGCTGACGACGGAACGCATCGTCAATGAACGTTGGACTTAGTTGGAAAGGTAGGTGTTCGGCATGTCCCTTGGTTGCGAACTTTTTTAGTAGGGCGGGTCGCTTTGGGGATCCCATTCCTCACGTTACCGTTGTCCCCATACTTCACCCTTTCAACACTTGTATACTTTTTCATTTCAATAGTAAGGCCTGCCCCTGTCTCCAACAAGTGTGTGATCCACTGATTCACTGAGTGACTCTTTCTTACCGCGGCAGTCCCTATCTCTTAAAGCCTTATCAGACTTCCGATCCATCCCTTGCCGATTGAAGAAAGCCTTAATTAATATGGTCTCAAACAAACAAAAGAAGCGAGAAATTTCTATCTTCTTAGTAAAGCGCGGCGCTAGCTGCAATCAAACTCAAGCGCAGACTAGAAAGGGCTTGGAAAGGCGCCGTCTCCCTTCTTACTGAGAGCAGAGCTAGTTGCTGTCATTCATACATTGTTCCAAGCCGGAAAGACTAATTACGGGGAAGCTTTCAAACGAAATACGCGGTCAAACAAACTAGAATACTATGAAGCGGTCTAACCTAAAAGTATAGATAACATAAGGGGATGGGAAGGCTAAAGACGGACTCGCCTCGCGTACGCTCTCATTTGATATAGGTGCAAGCGGTTAAGCGGTGAAAGAAAGGCGGGGAAACGGTCGAGTTTCTACGCCGGGGGAATTGAAGGAATTAGTTCCCGGTTCTCACCTCTCTCCCGACGGACATACCTTATCTAAGATATATAACAGTCGAGTGAGGCTTCTTTTGTCCCTCGCTCATTAAAACGAGTCAGCTTTCGCCCCTATACGCTTAGCTCTTTCACTTCGTACCTATCACTTTCAGCTCTCTCTCCCTTTAGACTAGGCTTGCTTTCTTTTGCTGTGTCCGGCTCTTATTGACGTCTTTCCTTCCGCTATACCTTATCTCTTTTCCGCTTCGACCCTTCTTTCTTCATAGGGCACTGCACTCCAGTGTTGCTTCCCCCTCTATCAATCAAAAGAATATGTTAATCGTTACCGATACCAGACAGAGTTGCTTTTCCTTGGTCTTATAGTTCGTGACCTATAGCCGGCAGATAGGGGCGGAATGTCTATCTGCATATCACCTGGATGGGGTTCCCATTCGCCTATCGTCTTCTTGTTTAAGATGTAATGGTTTTGTTTGAGACTCGGATGAAAGGTTCTCGCAAGGGCTTTAGCCTCTTGACAGCCAGGAGCCACAACGGTCTCATTCCAATCTGCCATCTTCCGTAAGGTGAAGGAAGCAAGAGCCTGTGAGACCGCAGGAAGAGCTCCGCTCAACGTCTAATCACCGTGTCCGCTTGGGCCGGATCTGGGTATGATTGGTCCCTGCTACGTCATATAGCCTACTGGTTTCCAATAGCTTGTTGAACTTCAGGAAAGGATTTCTCCTCAAAGACGTTCCACGTTCCAAGGGCGGGGAATCTGGGGTTCAAAAAATAGCAATAGCTAATTTTTAAGCATAGTGGCCATTGAAAAGAGTGCCGAGTCATCAGTCCCACAGCCTAGTCTTTCAAAGAGAACAGGGGATTTGCCCACTACTAGAACGAGGACAGGCCTCTCGGATGAAGTAAGAGCGCATTCCATGTCCAATTCTATTCCTGAAAACAGCCAAGCAGGGGATTCGTTCACAAGAGAAGATCCAATTCTTTCACACGGAAGGACTCTCTCTTATTGGCTTAGCCTTTCGAGTTGCGAGTTGAAGGTACGTCGTTAGGCTGCTCATTCTGCTCTCATTCCTGGTAAATCCCAATTCTTCCTGAAAAGAAAAGAGGACATTCACAGCCTATTCTTTGTGCGTGGGTGTGGACAGAAATTACTAAGGTAAGATAACAACAGATAAGAGGAAAGGGCTTACGCCGAATGCCAACCGAAACCCTATCTTCTTTGAAAAAAAAAGTATGTCTGCAACTTTTACATTTATTTTGGGGAACAAAAGACTCCCCCATGATCTGCTCACCATACATAACTTTCCACTATAGAACCCATAGGCAGCCAAGAGTCATACCAGAGAGATGAGATGTATTGGTTTCATTGCCAACTTTAAGTATAATATATCTTATAGCCAACTCTCTCACCTGAAAAAGTTTCCTACAAACCCAGCTACCATTATTTGGTGGTTTAATACACCAAGGGGCCCTAACTGAATGAATTGAGGTTGAGTAAAAGCCATTCGCTTGAGGATTGGGATCTTAGGGCACTGTATAATTCAAGATCCTCATAAACTATTCAAGGCCCTGATGGTCACTCTCCCCGCGCTCTACTACAGGAAAGCTAGCCTGGTGGATCCACTACACGCTAAGAAGCAAGTCCCGACTAACTAAGTAAATCCGGGTTAGACTGAAAGTGACCAGAAATTGCTATCTTCTTTCACTAGCGATAGAGCGAAGCGTAGCCGTGTTTAAGCCGAAGGCGATAGTGATTCCAGTGTTTACTGAGCTATATCTCTATCTATTAGTTATCTGGCTTAAATAAAGAGTTTAGACTTACGATACCGAGAAAGCAAGCCACGGCTTGAAGTGAACCCTAAGATGTTCGAACGAGACTGTTCAGGAACATGGATTGTGGGTATACCTGCACAATAGCTTTCTCTACGAGCCTACAAGCTTAGCTTTGGTTTAGCTTCCAACTAAGGCATAGGACCTATGCTATGATAGGGTTCTCCGCTTCATCGATCTCCCCTTCCGCCTTTAGTATTTGAATGGATGCTGCTTTAGCTGAGTTGATTATGGAAGAGACCCGGTTAGCCCCGCGGGTGCCCGCATCCTTAGGCAGTATGGATTCTGTTTTAGCTGCTGCCGGCTTCAGCCCATAATTGGGTGGTACATGCATTTGAACCTCTTTTTCCTTAAGGAGCTCCAGTTTTATCAGTACTTCGTTCTTGGGAAGCCCTTCAAGGAATCGTTTCTTTTGTTAAGCAAGCTAGAATGTGTTTTCTGCTGCTATCAGGAGTTCCTGACCCAAGGAGCTACTTCTTCGTTGAGCTATGACCTTCTTGTGATCTACCTGCCTTACTAGCTGTACTGTTGGTCGCTTACCTCTTTCTCCGGATTGGAACTTAGCCCTAGATTCAGTATCTGGTATGAGATGAGTGTATGGTGATACACATTTCCAAAGAGAGAATGGAGGACTGAAAGAAGGCTAAGGAGCTGCTACAATAGCATTAGCGCTTCCAGGCACGCTTGCCTATCACTTCTGCTTCCTTCATCCTACTCTACTTCTCTTTCTTTAGCAAAAGCTTCGGCCTTAGGTCTGAGAGCTGTGGTACTATAGACATCATATCTAGTGAGTCTTATTATTTCTTCGCCTTTTGCTTTCGTCCTCTTAACATGCTTCAGCCTTCATCTTTCGGCTTTAGGACTAACGGCTATCTATTCCGGCTTATTTCACTTGAATAGCTTATTTCAAAAGAATAAAAAGGTATTCAGTGAGTGACTCTTTCCGTCTTTTGTTTAGGTTCATTACGTGTGAGTTTCGTCTCTTTATCAGTGAAAGTGAATTCGGTTTATTAATTGCTTAAGGATAGTCCTTCCCCCAGGTGTAAAGTCTGATGTTCGATGATCCCCGGGTGAAACCCTCAGGCTCGACTCCCATGCCAGAGACTCGTCCTAGTAACCGAAATCCAGGGGGGTGTTCGACATGGCGGGCTCCAAGCTACACCCTTCTCCGCTCCGCTACCAAATCATAGATCTTCCAGAGAAGACCAAAGCGAATGAGCTCACTCGATTCGCTTTGGTCTTCTCTCTATCTGGAGTCTCTTTAACAGGAAATGGAACTCCATAGAGATCTTAAACTTGAAGGGGGCTCTATCTCCATAGCTTCTACTGCTTCTAGCCGGCATCGGCTATGGATCACGCCCATCATCAATCATCATAAGGACATCTCGTATGGGTTTGGATCATCGGCCCTGGTGATGGCTCCCCTGACTAGTAAAGGAACTAGAAGAGATGCTATTGGTGCTATCGGTACTGCTCTCGTTATCATCGGCAGATATGCCTCTTGTTCTATTAGCGGAGGTCTTTCTCTACTCTACTGCTGTTGGTATCGGCTTCTGGATATCCTTCTGCTTCTACTGGTGCTTATGGATCGCTTGCTGGATCGAACCCAAAAACGGATAGGTTTGATCGGCCGGGTAGGTCGAATGAACACTCAACTGCGTCATCACGGCAGCGATGGATGTCCAACCTTAATCTCTCTTTCTTCTCAATAAAGGCGGGGATGGACTCTTTCATTAGGGGGATCGGTTCCGAAAGTCTTTTCTTCACCTTCTTGATCCAGGCCTTCAAGCTAGCAGATCAAATCATGGGTTTTCATCCATCTGGAAGTCGGTTGGTTGAAATGCGGTTATGCCGGGTGGACTAAAGCCAAGTGGGAGCGTATTATCAATAGGAGCACGCCCGCTTTTAGCTCTAAGTCATCGATAGAATATCCAGGGCCTATTCGTGCTATTGGTTTTCAAACCAAAGATGCTTTCTTTGGTCTGTAAATGGATTAGGAATAGGCTCTTTGTCTTTTATCTGCGGACATAGTGGATAGAAGACTTGAGTAGCTAAATTGAATGAGGGGCCTAGCTTGCTTTCTTTCGAGTCTCAAGCTTTCAAGTAGCTTTGACTAACACGAATCTTTATAACCAAAAGAGTATACATACCCTAGGATGGAGTAGTAAGCTCTCCAAATCTTATCTGGTTTGGAGGTTGTTCCGCGTTTGCACAGTTCAAGGCTTCCTCCCTGTATACAACCGCATCGAAGCACAGCTTTCCAAGCTTGGGATGGAATAGGATGATCATCTGGTCATGCGATCCCCGATCCAAGCGCTTTAGTAGATTGCTGGACCAAGGTTCCGAGCCCGAATGAAATGGGATTTTTCCTATCTAAAATAGGGCTTTGAACCAGCCTTATAGATAGACCATTTTTCTTTAAAGAAAGTCCTGATTTACAGAAATTTGTTTGAGTTTTTTTTCAATTCTTCAAATACCTGCCAGGCTTTCAGTGCTAATCCGCATTGCTTGAAAGCTTGAGGAGAAATTTCTAATGGAACGAGCCGTTCTGGTGCTCAATCTAGTAATAGTACGGGCAGGGCCAATTAAGAAAGACTTTGTAGGGAAACCCGAGTTCAACTAGAGTAGCAAACCTGGAAAGCTTCGTAGTTAGCCAGGAAAGCTGGAGTAGAACGCAAACTGGATAAGCGAATAGAGTCATTTTTTCACGAATTCTAGGCGGTTGTAGAGGGATTAAGCATTCCTTTGAACGCAATGAGAAGATCTAGGGTAGAAAGTAGCTCCCCAGTAGCTCAAAGAAAGTATCGTCCCGACCTGGGGTTGGCTTGAGAAGGAGAGTCTCGCCGGTTGTTAACAAAGCGGCATGCAAGGAAGCAAAGATGAACCGGCTTGGGGGAATAAAGAATATGAATTGGAGGGTGGGTCCTTAACACCAAACTACCTTCTCTTCTAATCCTGCTACGAAATATCGATTTTCAGGCGGTAAGGTTTTGAGCAAATCAAGTAAGCGAGTACCTGTATCCGTCCCTGCTGTCGCAGGTGATGAAGTAGTGGGATGGGAGTAAGAAAGGGTTAGTGAATGAAATTTCCTTCAAACCTGTCAGTGTGAAATCAAGCTTCATAGTCAACAGAGTCAAACGGTGAAACGAAATCTCTTTCATACAAATCTTATCTTATGCTTGCCCGAGGGGATAGTAACTTCTTAGAAAAGCAAGGACGGAACTAGTTTTCAAGCGGAATTCGAAGATTAGTCTTTCTCGCCTTTCTGCTACCTCAGAAGAGGAAATTCCATTTTCAAAAAGCAGTCCAATCCTGAATGAGATCTTTTGGGCTCGACTCGAGAGGATCAAACAGAAGACAGCGCCATGTTAATGCGATCGCAAGACAAAGAAGCTGCGATCACAACATGAACAAGCAAAAAAGAGGGTCTTTCATCACTTTTTTTTTCTCATATTTCTATTTTCGGATGGGGTTAACCTCCCTTAGCGTCGGATTGTCTTTGGATGTCCGGCGTCCATGAGGCGAACAGCCGGTAGCGGGACTCGGATCTCTCCGAGGTCTGTCTCCCAACATATGGTCTGTTTAACCTCACTCCTGACACAAGGAGTCGTGAAGAACAACAAGTGAAACACCCTGCCATTTAGGTGAGTTTCAGTGTGTCTTAGCAATTTAGCTAACGACCATCGAATGGTATAAGGTTAAGGAAAACCTTAATCTACTAATTGTGATCTTTAAAAGGATCACATTAGTAGTGTCCGACGGTCTCACCAAGGAGCTCTGTGTAAGAGCATACCTAGTCGCCAAGCGGGTTGTAGAGCTGAACCGTAAGTCTGGTTTGTTGTTCACTGCATTTTATCTAAACAAGCTGTGGTTTCTATCCTCAGCAAGCATATGCAGGAACCACCAGCGGTAAGGCTTTGCAGTCCGTATCGGTGTCCTTATCGGGTTCAGGTTATCTGAGGATCATCCCTTCTCTTCATAGAAAGAAGATGGTGAAGGTAGACACGCTTGTTCAACGCTATTGTCTTACCGGAGTCAGGCTTCAAAGCTTGGCAAGTGACTGGGTGGTTCAATAGTGAAGAGCATAGCTTTTCTCCGGATGGTCTTGGTAAGCTGCTCTCTAATGAGCAGAAAATCGCAACTACCAGGACCCTCCTCCCCAGATACTGTCCTCGTGTGCTAACCACTCCCGATCGCCAAATCAATCAAGCGGCTCGCGGCGGTCTGGTTAAAGATCCGGGTTCCCTTTGACTTATGGCTTGGTCTAGCAACTGAGCCCTTTTCCAAGGTGGAATCTGAGTCTCACTCTTCAGAAAGCTTCTCATTTTAGCTCTTTTTCCTTACTTTAACAAGTAAGCAATGAAACGCCCCTTGGGCTAGAAATTTTTGACTAACTAATCAAATAACGTGGAATGAAAGCGGAGGAGATACCGCTTGCAACATCTCATGTACATGCATACAGCTACTTAATATATAGAAAGAGTGGCTCCTGCGTCAGGTTGTCCTTCGCTTCGATTTCCAAGTCTTTTATCTCCTTTGGGAGGCTCTCGTCCTGGGGCTTTTCTTGTCTGTCACTTGAATTAGGTTCGTTCCAGTAGCTTGCCATGGTTCCTTTGAGGAGGGGTGTTTACAAGGGTTTTTTAGTGCAAGAATGTAGTGGTAGACGAGAGGGAACCCGAAAATGCAGATGTAACCCTAGACTGTGAGTCCAGGTGATTTGACCCTTCGTAAAGATTTGATTCGAGGCTGACCTGCTCCAAATGCTGATTCCGCACAAGTGTCCTCGTTTTATCCGAGGATTGGATTTGTCTCGCTCCTCTTTCCGGACGAGCTGAGATAGATGCTGTTTCAGGTCTTCCCTACCTTGATTGGGAATCCATTCATGGAATAAAACCAACGGCAACTTCCGCGGAGCCATATCTATATGCGCCTATCAGTGAGCTGATTGCTCTCCGGGGCCTTTCTCGAAAAGCTTCATCGCTCGTGTGCTGTAGCCCCGAAACAGAGAAATAAGGATAAGGAGGCTGAGATGAGAAAAGAGAGACCTCACGGCATAAGCCATAGTTCCCAAGAATAGGTCCTAACTAACGCTAACGATATGGAAAAGAGGCCTAGTACTTTTCTTTCCTTACTTATTGACTTGACCTTGAGGGCCTTCCCTCGAGGGAAGTAGTCACAGAAGTACAGCCGGGAAGCCAGAAACTATTGAATTGACAGGACATACGGTAATTCTTCTTTAGAAGACTAATCGAATAAGTACTGGTACCCCTAAGAATCCATTAGTAAGAGTCAGAGTGTAAGGTGAGAGATTATCTTCTTTCTTACCCGCTTTCCGGCCTTTTCCCTTTCTAAAAGGGTAGGGAGAATTGTCACAGCCGTAGGGCTAGTCAGACTAGAAAAATAGTCAGCGTGTATGGCCCTTTACTGTCACTGTCTTTTTTCTATATTAAGAGTCAGCTTCAATAGATAGCGTAGGGTAGATGAAAGATGCTTTCGGGTCGGAAATAGAAGATCTGAGATCCCTTCTCGATAGCTTTAGTCAGAGCTCATCCCTCGAAAAAGGGAGTAGTGAGAAAAGGGTGACTAGAATACGGAAATTTCACTAGTTAAGTACGGTAAGATCCGGGAATTCCACTATGGAAGTTATCCGTCTTAGGCTTCAAGCTATCTCTCTATTGTTCTAGTTTCTGCTTCCATGTTCTTAGGAAGAAAGACTGACTTCGCTTCGATTTAGAGACGATTAAAGACTAGCAAAGGCAGGAGAGACGGAAACAAAGCAAGAAGTCTTGAAAAATATTGAATTGAAAAGAGAAGCCCCTGCTATTGAATCTAGGACTGATTTCCCATTGACAAGGAAGGGCCGGAGGTTTTCTTCACAGGCACGATGTTAGACAAGCAGAGCGCGTTTTGTCTGGGACCAATGATGTCTAAAGCAAGCATTTTATCAACTTCTTAAATCAAGCTCGGGGGGAAAGGTAAAGGACTCACTCTAACTCTAGTCAGGAATAGAGAAAGCCGAAGGTTGGATCAAGGGATCGAAATGAAAGACAAATAAAATTCCTATATCCCCTAAGCTGCTACAAATCGAATAGAAAGTGTTGTCGGGCCTACCTATCTCTTTGGAAGAAGGATATCTCATAGTTGACAGATCCGATCTTATCTCCGTCTTTTTGTTCTCTTTTGCCTCCCGAGAATTCACATCATCATTTTTCTATTAGTTAGTAAGGTCTGATCTACTCTATTTCTATATAAAAGCACTGCCAAGTCCAAAGGAGTGAAGCAAGAGGTCTTTAATGAAAGAAAAGGGGCAAGTTCAGAGAGGAATTCCCGAAAGATCTTAAAATCGGATGGGATCCTAAGTACTATGTACGCTAAACTTTTGAGCCCCCGCCTTCCCTAGGAGCAGAACATAAAGGATATCCTTATCTGTCAGGACGGAAGATTTTGTTCTTCATTCGCTTTGGTGAAGACTGATATCAGATAGCCGTACCGTCATCTCCTTCAATTTCAATTTGTTTAATGACCGACCCACTAATACAATAAATTTCCCCGGAACACAAGACCTAGACTTTACAACCCCCGAAAATGAAAACGTTCATGAGAAGCCACAGTTGCATGAAATCTGGTGTGGTCAATCACATCGAAAAGTTGTCTTAACAGCGACATCCATTTTGCACTCGAAGATCTAGCGGGCCTGGGCCCAATTTGAAAGGGACCAAAAGGCAAAACCTATGGAAAGAAATTTCGACATTACTTAGCCCCTTTTCTTGCTTGACAGAGTGTGGTGTGGTGTGAACAGAATGTCCTGTTCAAAACTAGAATTTACTTAGCTTAGAATAAGAAGAAGTTCGAAAGCCAATCATAGAAGGCTAGGCACCTAGATTGCTAGACCCTTTTTTCTTTGCTACCTTGTTCAAAGCACTTTCTATTTATGGTTCTGACTTTATGAATTCAGCTTTTGTTACTTATGCCAGAAATAGAGTCGGCGGGTCGTCCCAGAATCCTCTCTCTCTTCGCGATTTCCTTGACTGTAATCTTACCTTTTTCCGGGACCCGGCGTTTATCGCACTGCTGCCACCAAGAACGCGCCCCCCCGAGCATTTCACAATTCCTTAGAAGAATCCAAATACAGCACATGACGCTTTCCATTAGATTGTCAGCGACAAACACTAAATCATTCCTAGGTACAATGAAAAATTACGTAAAAGAAATGCTAAAACTCCCATACTAAACCAGCTTTTAGTTAAAATTGTTTCCAAAGAGAAAAATCTGGTAGCCTTTCAGATCCCGTTGATCATATAACTGGGAGGGAACGTGTCACATTAGAGGTGAACGATCTGAGATGTCCGATAATTACCACGATGAGGCTGGTCCCTCTTTCATTTTAGTAGACTAAACTATGAATATGAATGAAGAAATGAATGAATGCCGGGCTCTTTCTTTTACTACTAACCCCAAGAAGTTTCTTAATGCTTCTATTTTCTGTTTCGTCGAGCCCCGTGTGGTCCTCCTTTTAGTGTGGGTTCCATTGGATGAATCTCTCAAGTCAAGGTTCACGTACATAGCAGCAAGAATGGTGCAGCGCCTATTTCTCGTTCTCGCTCGGGAGCCAAAACGAACACGCCTGCTACCTACTGTACTGGACCCTCGACCAGGCATTCTACCCTTGTCGAATCGGAACCAACCACCACTGTATTGCGCTCGAACAGTTGAGCGGCCGCCGGCCAGCTACTTCCGTACCGTACACAGATATAGATTCATTCTTCGTACCTGGTCCAACTTCACAACCCCTCGCGGGTTGGTCAGAAGTCAGTCTTGTTTGGTAGGACTCTATTGGACAAAGCAAAGAAAAGAGAGTGCTCGACCGGCCAACAAAGACCGTAATTACATAGATAACAGCTCCTCCCTTTCTCCGTCTTTAAGGCTTTAAGGCGAACCGTATAGCGGCCGGAAAGAAAGACGACCTCACCTTCTCGTAGATGGTGTCAGTGAGAGCTACTTGAGTATCCTCCGTTGACCTTCTTTTGTAGATAGAATCCTCAATGAGTGGAAACAGGCAACCTTACTAATAAAGGTGCGCTTGTTGAGTAAGGCCTCTTGCAGGAGTGCTAACGCGCGCCCTTATTCTTCGCTTGCTCCGCAGTACGAGCCTCATACAGAGCAGCGCCCCTTTAATATGATGAGGAGAAGAGGTCTATGACTTTATTAATTTTAGAAACTATGCCCTCTTCTAGTAGAGTCGCTTAGATAGATCCTGGAGTTCTAACATTTGAATTTCTCAACCATTCCACGTTTCCGAAACGGATCCTATCAAATATTTTACTTTTTCTATGATCATCTCTATTTTAGGTATTCGGGGAATTCTCCTTAATAGACGAAATATTCCTATTATGTCAATGCCAATTGAATCAATGTTATTAGCTGTGAATTCGAACTTTTTGGTATTTTCTGTTTCTTCGGATGATATGATGGGTCAATCATTTGCTTCATTGGTTTCAACGGTGGCTGCTGCGGAATCAGCTATTGGGTTAGCCATTTTCGTTATAACTTTCCGAGTCCGAGGGACTATTGCTGTAGAATTTATTAATAGCATTCAAGGTTAAACATGACTCCTAGAGAATTACAAAAATACGAAGTTCTCTTTTCTCCTTTCGTTCTCTTCTTTCTTTTTGATTTTGACTTGGTTGGCAGGGTCAGGGCCTTTCTCGCTGGGCGAGCGCATCCGATTGATTCTAAAGTCCTTTCCTTGGACCAGCTATTTAATCTTTCATTTCTGGTCTTAGATTGGCTTCCTTAGCCCTATCTCGAGTGGAAAGCCGGTGAACGCAATTCTTTTGCCAGATTCTTGGTCAAGGTTTGACCTCGGGTTGGTGAGAGTACGCTCTTCCGCGCGCTAAGCTTAGGGAGGTACCATTACGCCTTTCTTCCCAGTATCGAGCTTTTTTGTTCTTTTTTTTAGAAAAGGTGGTTCAAATTAAGTCTCTCGGGTGGAGCAGAGTTTGCGAAGAGGTTTAGATGCACACTCCAAAATGTGCAATATTCATCTGAATTGGAGCTTTTTGGTGGTAAGCTAGATAGGTCAGTGAATTGTTAGCCAGTTGCTTTTTTTCCCTTGACCTAACGACTTTCATAGCATAGCAGGAAGCCAGGCATTGATAGGCTTACGAGATCGCAAGGTAAAGGAGTTTATGTTGGACGGTCTGATGGTGTACCGGAATAAAAAAAAGGATTTTCATCGATGACTTATTCTTTTTTTCGGTATGCCTGCCGCTCCAGCAGCTTTAGTACTTAGTGAACGCCCCAGCCCTTATCCCGTCCCGAGAAGGTAGATGCGGTAAGCCAACCCCTTTCCTACGCATTGAAAGCTGGGTGGCGGTTGTTGATGTTATTGATTGCTGCCTGCAACCTTCCTTTATTATGGAATGTGGAAGTTTCATTTCTTAGTGTTTGTGTCTGTTGGCTCTTCTTGTTCGCTCTTCTGCGATGTCATATCTATTTCATTTCCTACACTCCGCGATCCCAAAGCAAGTCTTGATTGATTGCTCCAGCACGGCAGTAGAAAAGAAAAGATCCCAAGGTTTTCCTCTTCCTTTTGAGATTTCCCGCTTATAGATAGGTACCCGATCGCAAGTCAAGAAGAAAGAGAAGGTATGTAAATCACAGAGTGCAAAGCGCTATGGTATGAAATCGCTTAGTTCGAAGAACTATGGATGACGGGACGATGGCTTAGTAGAAAGGCTAGGATACTTGATATAGCATAGCTCGGAAAATAGATTAAGGCTAGTCCAGAGCTAACCTCAACTCGTAACTTTATTTATTGGGGAAGCTAGATCCAAGGACTACCTCAAGTTGAGACTGTTTGCCAACTCTCTTACTAAATCGGCCTTCCCCTGGTATAGGAACCTCCCTCCAAACTCTTTTCTTTGGTACGATCTGGAAAGCAAGTTCCATGAGCTATTCTGTAGGGACATTACAGTGTCCGATTTGTTTGGCAAGAGTGACTCAGCTCCAACGGTCGAAAAGTACATCGCGAGGAGGAAGTTACTTGTTCAGCTGTAAACTCTGCTGTTCTTGTTTACGAACTGCTATTGATTAGCTGGGATTGGAATGCTTGACTTGCTTTCAAAGCCTTTCTAGGCTAACTCTTCACTAAGTCCCAACAACGGCTAGCGAAGATACTTTATTAAGGCTGCGAATGACCTGAGGGTAGGCAACTCAATAGAATAATCCAGCAGCCTGGCTTAAAGTCTAGGACCGATTGATTTACTGAAACGCAAGAAAGCCTTCCACTGGCAGGCGATCGTGTTTTCACTGGATTTCTCGTTACTCATGTCAGCATTCTCACTTCTGATATCTCCAGGACTCTTTGAAGTTTTTTCTTCTTATTTTATTACAAAGATTCTTTAGTAGAGGTCTTACAACCTCGAGACAATGAAAAAGAGAATAGAAGATTCAGTCTAACAACATGTTTAACCATACCAAAGGTAAGTAGTCAGTCGCCAACATTCCATTTGAATTAGTGAATATGGGCGATAGGCAGGCACGTAGTCACTCAGATTAATGCAATCTTTCCCTATCAAAGCCTCCGCTATATTATGACTTTGAAATCAACGCCCTGCCGTCCACATAATGATCGGAAAACGCAGGCTATCTAGAGCCCTTAAGAGCGAAAAGAAGATCAGAAGGAGGAAGTAAGGCCTTCCGCCCACGAGTTTATGGTTCCTGCAGGCAACCTGGCATACCGCAGTCTCATTGATTTCTTTTCCCTAAAGGGGAGCGGAATCCCTTCTAGAAATGTTTAGCCAAGTAGCAGCTAAGAAAGCATTCGCTTTTCGGCTGGAATCGAAGCTGCGGATAGATCAGCAGATAGGTTGCTGCGGATAATTTATCCGCTGTTGATTAAATTAATCGTCTTCAAGATCGTCTGAACTGTATACCTATTCCCTGGTCGCTGGTATATTGATTTACTAACAAGGCCTTCGTACCTCTCGCTCCTAGGACTAGCGGAACTAAGACCTGTGAAAGAAACTAGGAGATAAAGCCCTTGATATGACCTTACGGATTAACACAGAATCAATCTCTGACTTTCTTCCCCTTTGAAATCCATTCTTGCATCTGCTTTCCTTGTTAGCCTAGCTAGTCAACATCCGCTCTCTAGAAAGCACTTTCTAATTCGAATGGGCAAAGCTCTTCCTTCCTTTGGTGATGAAGTTGGGCCGTCTTTATTATGTCAATTCTGAGTCAACCATATTCCCATCCTCGGCTTTCAGCCAAGGACAATCAACAAAGAAAGAACAACGAAGTAGCAACTCTTCACTTCGGAGCAAACTACCCGGGATAACGACCAAAAAGAAGGGCAGCTTTCACACGACAACACGAGTGAGAAGAACAAGGAAGTAGGAGATATCAGCTTGAAGGTCTTTCCTTGACACGAAGGCTATAAGCATCAAAGGAATACCAGACCTAAATGACTTAGGAGTTTTAACTAGGAAAAGTCCGTACCTTACTTACCCGGGCCAAAGCGCTTTCAATGGTGATGAAAGAAGGGGAAATGAAATCGTAAACTATATAATCAGAAATCCCACAACTGTGAAAATAGACCCAACAAATGTCTTCCTGCAAACCCGCTGTTGAATGATAGCCATTACATTTCAGAATGGGAAGATGCCATCATCGGCTGTTTCAAACTCTTGAGATCGAAGTTAGCACTAAAGTAAACCATTGGGGAATAGGATTATCAGCCTAGAGCGGAGCCTTTAGGGTCAGACCGGGGAAGGAAAGATGACTTCTTTCTTGCTTTCTGCCTTACTCCCGTATCATCTAGGGTTAGAGCCAGGAGGGCATAGGAATTAGGAATTGATAACGGAAAGGGGACGACTAAAAGGACTGACCTAAGGGTCTTCCATCTTTACTTTACAGTGAGTCCACTTCTTTACAGAACCGTAACAAAACCTCAAAGTTCCTTTACCAGGCATTTTGTCCGTAAGAGTTCCGACTGGATCTAGGGAATAGTAAAAAGTAATAGAATTCCTGGGAATAGTAAGGGAATTCCCCGGTTTGGGAATAGATTAACCAGGTTTAGTAGTGCTAATCCTTATATAGAGAACTCCCGATCGGGGCCTCTGGATTAATGAAATAGGTAGATTTTGTTCTGTTGGGCGCGTTAAGCCCTTCTACGGCTACCTTTGACTCAGAAGTCGCTTCATCTATTCGTTCGGGCTTCTCATCTCCTCCAGGACCGGAAATGATGGTGCATGCCTAGGTCTGAGTATCTGGTCCCCAAGGGGGTCAAGCAAGGGATGAGATAACTCGATCTGTTGGGGGAGGAGTTTACTTTTCTTAGGATAGGACTCTTTTTATCCCCCTTCCACGTAGACATAAATGTTTACAGCCGCCGAGTGCTTCCTGGTGTGAAGTCCTGTGGGTGGTCCCGCTTTGGTAGTCTGGGATTTGATTTCTCCATTTTATCAAGCCTGCTAGATCAAAGACGGCTAGGGCAGGAACAGGTTAATAGCTAGGTATAGGTTGTTAAAGGGTTAGGTCAAGGTCAAAAGCTGGGGCAGTGGAAGTTTTCCTTTCTGGGAGTTCTGTTCCATCCCTACAGTAATCTATAGGTATTTCCCTGAAAGAGCTAATGATATGATAATATATATTTCTAAAGATTCTAGAGAATAAATAAGTTCCCCTTCGCCTATCTAATCTTCTTTCTCTACAGGAGACTACTCTACTAGTATACTTATTCAGCTGGGGCGGTATCTTTTTAGTCAGTTTCGGGCCGCTTATGGATAAGCCGTAGTTGTTGACGGAAGAAATGAGGGTATACTAGATGGAAGCATCCAATGGAGACACTCGCGATCGATAGATTGTGGACGGTTTTAGAAGTTGCCTTATTAGAGAAAGGGGAAAGGGCGGTTAGTCAAATTAATAAGAAGATAGAAAAAAAGACGTTTTGTGAGATACGCGGAAGGACGACCTTGAGGCCTTCTTTCTAAAAGTAGCTAGAAGAGTAGGCTAGCTAGCCTTTTTCCGCAGGCTGCTAGTTGTAGCTTACTCTGAAACTTGTGCTTTGATGCTCTTCCTGTAGCAACTTCACTCGGAACTCGTTCTTAGCTCACTTACTGAACTCGGCTTCGCCCTTAAATCAGTAGGGGTGAGCAAGGGTGGTGTTAAGTGTCTGGTCTTGGCCCAAGCAGTAAGTAGGGAATGACAAGAAATGCTGCGAAGTGAGCTTGAGCTTGGTGGTTCCCTATGAGGAAGTGCTGCCAAAAAGGGACTACTCCCCCAACAGATCGAGGGCCGGGATTGGACACTATTCCTTCATGTGGATCGAGAACAAGCCACTTTTTATTAGTAATAGAAGGCCAGGAGCGCGCAAGATCTCTTCTCTCGAGGGAGCAGCTAGGTTACGCGCGAGCGTATCAGTACTCTCGTGTCATGTGCCACTTAAATCTTTCTATCGATGCAAATACCCTACTTATGATGGGGGAATCAAAGGGAGCAAATCGAAGGCGGTTTACGGATCAGATCAACAACCTTAAATCAGTAGGGGAGGAGGAGTTGAGCTAGTAGCTAGAGGGGGAGAGCGAATAGACGCAAAGCGAAGGGGCCCTCCTTCGTTGAGAGGACGATGAAAGAACCATTTCAAAGCTATTAAGCTCCCGAAAAGTCTAAGGGTTTAATGGATGGAAGCGGCCTAGCCATAATTCGAATGGTAACTTCGTCGACTGGGGAGTTATCCACAGTCAACCTCTTACATCTAAACCTCTTCGCAAACTCTGCTCCACCCGAGAGACTTAATTTGAACCACCTTTTCTAAAAAAAAGAACAAAAAAGCTCGATACTGGGAAGAAAGGCGTAATGGTACCTCCCTAAGCTTAGCGCGCGGAAGAGCGTACTCTCACCAACCCGAGGTCAAACCTTGACCAAGAATCTGGCAAAAGAATTGCGTTCACCGGCTTTCCACTCGAGATAGGGCTAAGGAAGCCAATCTAAGGGGTTGGTAAGGGTTCTAAAAATTTTGTGAAAGTTCTAAGGCTAATTCAAAAGATTGAGCTCAATGTATAGATCCGAGTAAGATTCATGTGCTGCATCAATTGAGGGACCCGCTTCACATCCATCCCAGATACCGGAGACCCTCTATCTATCATTCAGTGAGATCGCTCCTTGGCTCTTTAAACTGAACTAAGTCCAACTCCATAAGGAAAGCCTCTGAGGGAAAGAATTTCTAGGGGCCGCTTGTTCTCGGATGTCAAGAAGGAAGATGAACCCACTTTATTAGCTCCACAGAGGCATGAGCAACCAGATCCCCTTACGATAACACACTTGGGCATGAAGACTGAAGCTCCCATTATGTCGGGTCTTACTGACTCTAATTGAACTCTTCCGCGATGGTCTAAAGCCTTTACGGGCTGCTATCCGTCTTCAACCATCATTACAGTGCTGCTAAGGTAAGGGTCAATCGCCTGAATCAAGGCCAGAGGTTGACCCCTAAGATGGATGATGCTCCTGTGGAGAAAGGCCTCTAAGCGATCTGCTTAGCTTCGATCTCTTCCCTTGCTCTCCTCTAGCTTCAAATCCCTTCATTAGACGAGTGACTAACCCATCCCCAGTCTTGACACAAATGGGGTTTTAGACTAAAAGAAAGCACAGTGGGGAAGGGAAGTCAGAGGGGAGTCTTTGTAGCGAGTCTAAGAGCAAGCCTTTTTTTTTAAGCAATTTCTTCTGGTGACACGGCCCTCATGTGATAATAGTAAGGGAGGAATCATTGTCACAAGGCGTAAGAAAGAGTCACCAAGGGTACCGATAAGATGTGGGATAGAGCTCCATTAGGTAGTTATTCAAGGGAGTTTAGTCTAAGGCTGACTGGTGGGGTTTGCCATCCTGTTCCAACAAGGGGGAGGGGATCCCCATATCGTCGCAGGATGGTAGAAAGGGCCTTATCTTATACGGCGCTCAAACCAATCCAAATCCTCGGGTGTGAAGGTTTTATTCCTCACATCAAAGGCGTAACGAATACGGGGAGGCCACAAGCAGGCATGTGACCATTGGGTACCCTGTGAGTGCCCAACGACCAACAGCCATTGAAAAGCGCCCAACTCATGAGAAAACGATGTGAATGAAGAGCGAAAGTTCCGAATCTTACGATAAGGAAGTTTCCTTCTCCCAACCCACACCCTTTTCGTCAATGAGTGTGTCGGCAAGGCTTTCCGGGTTGGTTCAAACCGTAACCCTTGTTCAAGGGGTATACGTTTTATCCAGGGAGCATAGCGACTGACTGATAAGTCGATTAAAGTTCTCCTTAATCGAACTAACCAGCCCCACCACCTCGTCAATATTATCGGGTGGGGTTCTACTCTACTAGAAAACGTTGATTTATCAACCTTCTTTGCCAAAGTAACGATCTTTGACAGAGAGAATCTTTTTTAATAAAACTTCACCAGCATGTCCGCTTTCTCATCCTTCTTCAGAATCATACGCCTATGATGAGACGGAATGATCCGAGGGTAACCGGACCGAGTGAGAGAAACTGGTACCGCATTGTCAGGATGAACGAATTCATCACCACCATAGGCCATCATCAAGGATGAAGCTGCTTGCTTTAAATATAATAAAAGCGCAGAACAACCACCCTGATTTCCGACCAAGGTGAACAATGCGAATAAGAACAAGATGGATCCACACAAAGAGTTCCTTGTTCAGATCATCAAAGATCACTAAAGCACCTTTTGGTATGTATTGCCCCCTAAAGATCAGATCCACCAGACGAGAAACTCAATTCCGCACTGCTGCTGAGTCGTCGGACTTATCCACCAAGGGATTCGTGGAATTTATATGGATTGCGTTGGGGGAAATCTACCAAAGCTAGGCAGATAGATAGACCCCTTTCCCGCTGCTAAGGGGGAGTAAGAAACTAAATCAAATGAAATTTTTGGAATCAGCGCCTCCTTTTTTTTGGGTATGCGGGTACTACGAGTCCTCTTACTACCAACCAGCAGACATCATCTGGCTGGGTCTTGCCGGTATCAACAACAAGAAAAAAACAACCAAATGGAAACAGCAATTAACTATGGCTCTTGGCCCAGACAACGTCCTAGGCGTCGGGGAGATCGGAGCAACAAGGAACGCCTAGACGACGTTTTTCTTCCTGGGCTGCAGTAAGCAGATCGAGAGGTCGTTCCGTCCCTTGTCCCCGAGGAAGGGTAATATGTTCTCATAAATTCTTGCTCCAATCTGACCTAGCTGGCGAGCGATCCCAGTTCGCGGCAGAGAACAAGACAGCAAGCGAGCGTACCTTTGTTCGCTTCTTCTCCACCAAGCACGGAAGTTTAAGGATAACTGTGGGTCGGTGGCTACCTAAGGAAACTCCGATTCGATCCGCCCCCCAGCTGGGAGGCATCTACCTCATCCCGATCACAAGGAGAGGTTCACCATGATGGGGGTACTTGTCTTTTTTCCCTTCCGGAAATAATGAAATGCAGCGGTGACCATCCTTTTGTTGTGTTGCGGCATGCTCCTCAGATTTACGGATTCGCAGGGGGCCTCAGGCCCTACTTAGTTGACTTACAATGACAAAGGCTTGCGAAACTAAGTAGGGCCTTTTGAATTGAATCTTAAGTAGTCTATCAGTGGTGCAAAGCGGCTTTGTGCCCCTTTTCAGTAGGGGAGCGAAAGGTTAGACCTTAGAAAGTAAGCGAACAGCGGTTCTTTTATGTGGGTATGGCCTTCCCCCTTTACTCTCCTAACGTCGAGCTAAGTGACTTCGTAACCTTTGCGTAGCGTAGTAGAATGAAGGCTACGCCCCTTTCTGGGTGAGCGCTCTCTTATCTATTAGCCTAAGCGTCTTCGCTAACTCGCTCGCCTACTATACCCACCCTACTATACAATACATTAGTAGGGTATAGTAGGCTAACCCATAGGTCCTTAGTAGCGTTGACAAAGAAGAACAGCTGGTTAAAAGACAGTGAATCTTAAAATATATATAAGATATGATATTTTAAGAATAATATATATATTTTTTAGAGGCCAGCTTGACAAGCTACCCTTCCTCTTGATCTTAGGTGCGAAGAGAAAGATCTCTTTTTTATGACTTCCACTTATCTATCGATCCCGGCCCGGAAAGCTGGTAGTATTAAGAAGCCAGGGCCTCTTTTTGAATGAAAGAAAGGGTTTATGAGCCCTAGCCCTGTAAGCCCACACCTGTGTAGAGTAGATCGTTCAACACCTGCGGCACTAACCCATTTTTGACCTATGGGTCCTAGTCTCATAGGCGACCGAACGGCCGCCCCCTAATTACTAGACCAACCTGCTGTAATAATTCCATAAACACCTAACGAAGATATGGCAAACAAATAAAGTAGCCCTATGTTCGAATCTGACAATACCATACCATAATCAAAAGGTACAACGGCCCGAGCGACCAGACTTAACATAAATGTAGCCACTGGAGCCATTCTAAAAAGGGAGAAATTAGCACTACTTGGTGAAATAGGTTCTTTTAGAATCAATTTCAAACCATCTGCTAGAGGTTGTAACAATCCGAACGATCCCACTACATCAGGACCCTTTCGACGTTGCACGAAAGCCATTACTTTACGTTCCGCTAGCACTAAAAAGGCTACTCCTAGTAGAAGTGGTAGAATTATTCCTAGTATTTCAGCTGGAACAGCTATGTACGTTTTCGATTTTCTATTCACTCATGATCTGGCCTGGTCGACCCAATCATGAGATTGAAGGATGGGACCTTTTCTCGAAAAACTTTTTTTTCACATTTTCGGAACTAGAAGACATAGTTGATGAGATCTATAAAGTTCAAAATCTGTTCGCATAACCAAGCATTTTGGCCATGTAACATGACATCATAATAGTCATTTGTCAGAAAGCCCGGCATACAGAGGGCAATCCGATCGTCTCCAATAACAGCCCGAACAAGGTCGGGCATCGTCCATTCGGGAGGTAATTGCCTCCCGCTTCTCCTCACCCACTTAGTGTATTCATTAGAGATTCGATTAAGTCCCCCCTCAAAGTCAGGTGGAGCGCTTTCAGCATCTGACCTAGTGGAAGAGGTACTTGACAGACTGTCTAAAGACATAGTATCCGATAGCATAAATTGGACATCACTGGCCCTACCTAACAAAGGGATGTCCATAGAGAACTAAGGCCTGCTCATTCATGATATATTTCTTTGTTTGTAAACGTGCTCTGCTCCCCCCAAAAAAAGAGAGACTTGTTGAAATTGTAAATCACCGGTTGGGTTGGTCCAACCAAGAAAGACATGGGATTGGGGGACATTAATGAACACAAGACCAAGACAAGACTTGGGCAGCTTTTTCTATTTCTTTCGCCTTCTCAGGTCTTTGTTTTCTTACGAAATTTTTGATTTCACCAATAAGCAAGCTATAGTAAGTAAAGTAAGTTTTTTCAGGTGTGGTGTGCTTTGGGGGCTGAGGCAAAAAAAAGACTGTACCGGGTGTCCTTTCCTCTCGCCCGACCGTTAAACTCAGCTATCTCGAGCTCACTGAACACTAACTTAATCCTTATTCTTTTGACCTTTAGCTTTGTGTAATTGAGCTTGACTTAGTTGGTTTCAAAGGGGCCCGTGGCAGGCAACCAAGTCTGCTAACCTTCACTCCTTTTTTTCCGGTACTGCTTGCTGAGATCGGCATAAAAGATAGGGATCGGATGGAGTTCTTTCTTTTTAGAATGTATCTGTCGTTCTTGGAGTTGCCGTTTTTGAGTATGAGAATGAAGAAATGAGATCTTTTAGTAAGCGTAGGGAGCGCTGGGATCCCAGAATAGGATCCCGAGCGGAATTAATAGTAGGAAATCAATACACAAGTCGTCGGTCTTTCTTAAAATTGGCCTTCTCTTCGATCTTTTATTCAATCTTTCGTATGTGGTAGCCGCTCATTTGTCTATGTATGGTATGTGCGTAGGAATGCCCACATTGAATTAGCATGAATGCCGGCTCAATCAATCCCATATATAGGGTGATGTAGAGCTCCTGGAAGGTCTTTCTTCAAGCCAGCCTAGAGTTCATGAGTTGAGGGGTTTCGGAGTTAAGTCGAATATGCCAAGAGGCGCTCACCCAGAAAGGGGCGTAGCCTTCCTGTAGTTCCAGAGACGGGAGGATAATAAGACCACGATCCTCCTTCTTAGGCCGATCGAAGTCGAAGGGTTTCAGATCGAAGGTTGAGGCATTTCTAGGAAGACGGATTCTCAAAGGTTACACCTAGGTAGAAAGGGGATTTGACAGATAGAGAAGTGGGACGGAAGTTGAAGGCTTTGTCCACTCAAGCCCCCTTTTTTTTGCTCTTCTTTCCTTCTCCACTTCAGATAGTTCGACCAGGTCAACCCAATCATGAGATTGAAGGATGGGACCTTTTCTCGAAAGACTCCGGATCCCGAGAAGAGTGGAAGATGGTGCAACATCGAATCCTGTTACGTTACTTCGAATGGAATCTTAGCCCGCCTCACTTTCTTTACTGCATAAGGGCCATAACATAAGGGCATAAACGAAGTCAAGGGATTTCCAATTCCGACATTCTCATTCTCAAGATTCAACGCTATTCCTTTCACACCGCTGGCAAATTCAACCATCAAAAAAAAGCTGTAGAATCTGAAGAAATTCTAAACTATTAATCCCTCTTTCTGAAAGATTCTGAAGAATAGCCAAAAGCTCGTCGAAATTCTCGTAATCACTAACAAAGAAGGATATGTCTCTAAGTGTCTTCCCTTCCGGAAGAATAAAGTCGGGACCAAAATAAAGCTTTAGGCATCGATCAATTTCTTTCTCAATTTGCTCTCTAAGCGTATCAAAGTAGAGATCCATAAGCCTGTCGGCCATATTCTCTGCATTGAGGCCTCTGAGGCGCACTGCACGATAAATAATCAGAGTAACCAGTGGAATGTATGTTAACCCCATAAAAGTCAAAACGTGGGAAGTTATATCGACCAAACAGTTCAAAAGAGCTTCGGACATTCCGTATTATTTCAGACTGAAATAGAAGAGAAATTCAAATGTTATATAGATACGGGAGAAGATTAAACCTCTCTTGGCGTGATTTGAATTAGACCATCCCTATCTAGGAAAAGAGTCCCGCCTTCGATGCTTAAAAAGTCTAATCCTAACTAAATTCTATACATTATAAAGACGAAAAAGACCCTTTGCCATTTCCTTTTTTCCTAGCTTAACTTAAAAGGCGTCCCTTTCTTTGGATATGCCCTTCCTTATTTACGCAAATAAAGCCGCCGAAGAATGGGAATGCTAGACTCTACCAAGTAAAGCAACTCCAACTGTCACTGCAACTGGCTCGCAAACTATTCCTGCTGACGGGCTACAACCACAACCTATGCTATGGAAACTCCCAATGTCAGGTCCAACTTCGACTGTGGAGGATCTTCATCCCAGATCAGAGAGGGAATAGAAGATCAGGCTTTCGGCCTCACCTGTAGTTGATGATAAGGCATTTGCCTCCGCTGTATTAAAGTCTTTAGAATGAGAGGATGCTTGCAATCACTAAAGAGTCACTCTTACCTTTCCTAGAAGAGAAAGCAAAGCAACAGAATGCTATCAGTGATTCAATCGATTCCTAACATCGTCTTTTTCCTTTTGATTGGAAGGAAGCGAAGCGCTAAGGAAAGAAGAATCAAAGGATTCGGGTTCAGCCAGACGACTAAATGCAGTGACTAGCTTTATGCTCTTGAATATGACTCTCACTGGGCAATAGAAGGAAGTTTCTCTCTAATCCCCACCAACACCATAGAACTTTACTTCTTAGCAAGGTAGCTGGAAAGGAGGAAGCAAGAACTCTTCTCTCACCCGAAGGCGAGCGAGGGGATCCCGGGTGGGGTTCACGAGCGATAGAGGAAGAAAGTAGCCGTCTAATAGACTTTCCACTATTCGTCTTGAAAGCAAGGCACTGACTCACGGGTGTGGGGAAGTGCCGATAGTAGCTCTTTCAGTCCAGTGGTAGGGAAGCCGCCCCCGTAGTACCTAAAAGCGTAGGGGGCAAAGGCTTCCCCAGTCCCTTAGGTTGGAGGGAGTGCTTCACGGGTGTGGAGCACGACCGGGGCTGAGTTGTTAACTCTTTCGCTGCCGACGCTCAGGGACCCTATCAGTAGAGCTACAGGAATCGAAGAAGTCTAATCCCAACCCATTTCCATTTCTCCCATCAAGCAAGCATCAGAGGTTGTCAAAGCCAGTTTTTCAGTAAGAAAGCTTAGGAAAGCAGGACTAGTGAAAATGACAGGAAGCACTATGGACTTTAGCAGGAGTCTTGAAAGCTGTAGTATTTTAAGTCAGTTCCTTGGCTCTAGTCCCACCTAATCAAAAGCATTAGCCCTCTATTCTGCTTTCCAGGGCTAAGTCTTTCGATAGCGGTCCAGGCGTGCAATTGTTTAGCCTTTTAGAGTTGTCCCCAAGGATCTTTCTAGTTGCTTCTTTCCTGTACTAAGTATACTCGGTTCGGAGTGAGCTTGCATATGGTTGTAATAAGTAAAGAGAACAACCATTGAGAAAGGAATTTCTACTACAGCTTTGTTGCTTCGGTTTAGCAGTCCGCGTTAGCAAGCAGTCCAACTATGGCTATGGGAGGATCCCTTATGCAACTGTTTTCAGTAGTACGCCTAGGAAAAACCTATATGTTTTTTCCTAAGCTAAGAGTGAAAAGGTACTGGTACAAAGATCTTAGCCTTTCAAAAGAGATGTGCGAACGCTAGTCCTGACTTGAGTAGTAATCAATAGAAAGAGCTAGGCGGTACAACAAAACAGAAAGTCATGCTTAGATTCACTCTGGTATATGCTCCAAAGCCAAGCTTTACGAAAGAAAGAGTCCGGATCGGAAGGTGATTTTTATGCCTCACACAGGCTATTTCGCTAGGCTCAGCAGATAAGACAGGATTGAACTAAGAGAACGGCTATTCCTATCATCAAAAAAGTCGGCTCCATCAATGAATTACTTGACCCTAACATTGCTATTAAAAGAGCATCCTGAAAAGCGGCCTCAGGGCGAAGAATCCTTACTTATTATATTATAGAAATAGAAAGCATAAAGAGCCACTCATTCAGAAGGGATCGGTGTAGAACTCAACCTCTAGCCTCGTGCGTATAAAATAAGGAAACGAAACTACTTTCAAGAATTAGCTGCGGATGCAGGTGCGTATGAATAGTGAAAGAGTTTTGAAGTTCTCCTTATTCGCTCCTCTCGTTTAACTCGATTTTACGCTAACCCCCTTAAAGGGAAACTCTTCAGTCTACAACAAACAAGTGGGAGAGGCAGGATTCGAACCTACGTAGAAAAACTTCAACAGATTTACAGTCTGTCGCTTTTAACCACTCGGCCACTCTCCCCTTCCTGGGCCGAGGCCCCCCTCAATGATCAATATGAGGTGATCGTAACACAGTACATAAGACTCGTGATTCATGCAATCCAATCTTCCGTGTGTAAGGCCCAAAATGGTTTTCCAAAAATGGGTGATCAAAAGATCGAATCACTATGCGTATCTTGGTGGTCGTTACTTTTGGTGTTCTTTCTTTTTGGCTGACTCCTCTTCCTGTTCTATTGATCAAAGGCATGCGGCAGCGCCGACATGGGAAAAGAAAGATGCACAAAGGAAACAGGAAAGCGGAGCAATTTCCACTACCCGCTCTAATAGAAAGACCTAGCGAAGTGAATGACTTGATCG